>NW_026114799.1:0-44330 GCF_025201925.1 Gopherus flavomarginatus | reverse complement strand
AGTACTTGGAGAGAGCCACATCCACCCTGACTGAATTAGCCTTCAACACTGGTTCTCCCCTTGTATGGTAACTCCCTTTACATCATGTTCCAATATATATTTATGCCTCTATCTGCAATTTTCACTCCATGCATCTGAAGAAGAGGGCTTTTTACCCACGAATGCTTGTGTCCAAATAAATCTGTTAGTTCTTAAGGTGTCACCGGACTCCTCGTTGTTTTTGTGAAATAAAAGCAAAATGCACTCTAAGCTGATCTTAACCCTTTCAATGCCCTTACAAACTTAGATGCTTCTCACCACAGGCTGGCTGGTGGCTTTTCAGCCAGGCTCTCCCCTTTCGTCAGCGCTTCAGTTGCTTGGTGTGGGGGTGTCTGTAGATGTAGGTGGACGAGAGAGACAAAGCATGGCAAATGTCTCTGCTTTTATCATGTCCTTTCTTCCCTCTTGGCTTTGCTCCCCCTTCAGAGTCAGGTGAGCATCACTGCGTCTCTCCAAGCAAGTCTGAGCAATTCCCCTGGGGTGTCCTCTTGCAGGTAAGTGATTGCACTGTAGCTCCCTTGCTGAACAATGGCTGTTGATGGGTTGTTTGACACCCTGTCCGGGTGTTGGTTACTTTCCTTGCTGTTGTCACTGTGGAGCTAATATTTGGCTGACTCCCCCACCTTACAGCATAGTGATAACCACACTGCACAATTCTCATAACTTCATATGCATGAATGGTAAACATCTATGGGTAGAGAAATGACTTTCACCAGATCATATCCTTTCCCCTGATACCTTACAAGGCATGCTCTGTATATAAGATCACGATTATATGAAAAGGAGGAATATGGGGGTTACAGCACACTCCCCCAAAGGTACAGAATGTCACACTGAGATTCTATTTTCATTTGTTATGTAACAGCATTAAAGAGATCCAGTGACTGACCAATGGCATTTTCAAGTGCTAAAATAGCAAGCGCTGTTGGTCTCTCATTGGCCATCAGCGACTGAAGATACGGTTTAATGAGCCAGAGCTTCAAGGCGAGGGTGGCTCTGTCCACTGCCTTCCGTTGCGCTGCTGGGCACCAAGTCCCTGGCGGTCAATATGTGAAGCTGGGAGAAGAGAGTGGGGTGACAAGCGGTGGTAGAACTTTTGTCACCAGGGTCTAGCTGTCTAACTTCCTCTTCCTACTGCTGGGCCCCCGTTGCCTTCAGGTAACACAGGAACTAAGGCAGGAACATGGTGAGGAAGCAAGTAAAGCCGAGCATGGAAGGCAAAAGTTAATCTTATCTTCATGGGCAGCTCGCAATGACGTCCTTTTTCTGTGCCACAGCTAACAACAACATCCCAGACAGAAAAGTAACAGGCCAAAAAGAAACCTAGCACCTGCTGAAACAGTTCAGTTGGGAGCGTGCTAGACTAACAGGCTCTTCTATCCTCCTTTATGCACGGGCGGGATGTTTTCTGAGAGTGCAGCAGTTCATTTAACTGCCACGAGTCCCTCATTTCAGGCTATTCAGCAGGAAAAGACAGCATGGGCTTCTCCACGGAGTTGGCCCACCTGACCTTTCATTCTTCTCTTGTTCTTTGTCAGCAAGGAGAAGAAAAAGAAGCTCTCCCTCAAGCTGGAGTCACACGGGCGAGGTAAGGACGACTTCCTGAGTGCTGGCTCCAGTCCTCTGCCCTGCCAGCTGACCTATCGAGGGGCTACCACCACATTCTCTAGATTTGTCCATCGGTCTGTGCCAGAGTGAGCAACAACGCATAGGTCGAGTTTCTGTAGTGTAGTGGTTATCACATTTGCCTAACATGCAAAAGGTCCCTTGTTCAAAACCAGGCAAAAACATGCTGGCTTCCTTTTCCCAGATCCCCTTGTTGTTCAGAAAGGGCACTCCTCCTATTGGCCTGTCCCTGGGATAACTCTAACCCCTGCATGACAGAGGATGCTGACAGCAGTGGAGAAAGCACCTTGGTGTCAGGCTGGAGAACCTAGAGTAGTTAGGCCAGTCACCATTTGGAGGTTTGTGGCTTGGCCACCTCTGCTGTTGGAGGTTGGCCTATAGAGGCTCTCACTTTCTGCTGGGCTCCTTTGCGTGACTGGCCAAAGGAGGAAGTGAGGCAGGAATGGGGCAATAGAGGAAAGTTGAGCTGAGGAAGGCAGGGAAGAAGCTGTGCGGCTAACTGGGGTTAGTAGAGCACCACCCTTCATTCTGCAAAGCCTGGGGAGGTGTGGTTGGCTGCTGGGAGGTAGAATCCTGTGCCTGCCTCTTGGCTTCCCAGGAGTGGCTACTTGCAGCCCAGGAGAAGAAGGGAGGTTCTGGGTGAAAGGAAAACAAGCAAAGCTGAGTCCAAGTGGAGAATGGCGCCTCCTTTATGGCCAACCTGGGGGCATGACTGATGGTTTTAGAGGTGGAGGCTGGGCTGGCTGTGAGCAACTGGGATCCAGGAAACCCCCACCTGCCCTTCTGAGGGCTGAACCCATGGAGGTGCGGGTGGCTGCTGGGAGACAGACCCCTGTGGCTGCCTGTTGGCATCCCAGGGATGGCTACTTGCATCCCAGGAGAAGCGGGGTTCTGGGGGAAAGGAAAAGCAGCAATGGTGAGGCTGAGTGGGCTCCTTTCTGGCCGAGATGGTGGACTGTGGTGAGTCTGGGAGTTGCCTGTAAGCCATAAGTGGACGTAGTGCAGTGAAAACTGCTGCTCCATTCTGGCCGACCTGGGGGCGCCATGGATGACTTGGGAGTGGGGGCAGGGCGCTGGCTGTGAGCAAATGGGATCCAGGAAGCCCCAACCTGCCCCTCCAGGGGCCGAGTCTTCTTCTCTCCTGCCATGGGGAGCCCGACCTTAAGCCTGCCCAGCATCTGCAGCAGCTCGAGCATTAAGCCTTCCTGTGTGCATAACTGAACTACGCCCTAGTGTAATAAGGTGTAAAGTTTAGATTGTGAATTTATCTTTAATTTCCATGGTAATTTACTTTGATCTTTTATTCCTACCACTTATAATCCTTAAAACTCCATCTTTCTGTAGTTAATAAATCTGTTTTATGCTCTACTTAAACTGGTGTATTTTGCTTGAAGTTCTTGGGAAATCTCAGCTCCATTACAAGGCTGGTTCATGTACTATTCACAGTGAGGGAGGGGGGACCCTGTGTAATAAACTCACACTGATCAGGCTTCTGATTAAGGCAAGATGGTATGATCCAGGGGTGCAAGGCTGCAGAGCTGTAGGGGAGGCGACTTTCTATCATTAGTGTTATGAGTGGCTGCAGAAGCATTCATGTAATTCAGTTGGCTGTGTCCCTACCTACGGATGTCTGTGTAAGTGCAATATCTGCCAGAGATTCACAGCTTGTCTCAGCATCACATGTGTGAGAGGGAGCCCAGGTGGTGGGACAAATGGCTCAGGGGTCCCACTGTTCAGTTGCATCCCATAGATCCCATCACAGACTTTCAACAACCACAGCGGGTGCTCACTGAGACAGAGAGAGAGATGCCAAAATAGTGATCTCCAGTGCCAGCAGACATCAAATTATCAGAAATTCTGTGAACAGAGAAGACCCTGCTAGTGGAAAATGGCTTGTGAGGTATCATTAGAAAATGCATAACCTACTGAATATTATCCTCCTGTTAAAATGTGTAGTAACACTGTATGTAAAATTGTGAGCTTTTACAGTATGATATTACTGAAAAAGTTACAGTTCTGGGGAACACCCACAGACCAGTTCCTCAGAGACAGCAAGGCAAACAGCTGGTCAAACAGCCATTCTCCTGCAGCGGGAAGCTGTGAAGACATTAAGGGCTGGTCTACACTACGGGGGGAAATCGATCTTAGATACGCAAATTCAGCTACGTGAATAACGTAACTGAAGTCGAATATCTAAGATCGGATTACTCACCCATCCTCACCGCGCGGGATCGATGTCCGCGGCTCCCCCTGTCAAATCAGCAACTCCGTTGGGGTTGGTGTTGTTCCGGAATCGATATAAGTGCGCTCGGGGATCGATATATGGCGTCTAGATGAGACGCGACATATCGATCCCCGAGCAATCGATTTTAACCTGCCGATACGGTGGTTGTCTAGATGTAGCCTTACATTCCATCACAGGGACCTATTGAGGCTGTTGTGGAAAACGACCACAGGATTAATATTTGAATCAGCTCAGCCTGAGGCTCTTTTCTTGGTTACAAGCACGCAGGGGGCGACAGCTATTGGAATACTGTTCCCGAGCTAAAAATCACACAAGCCTTTTACACCTTACAACCACAAACAATGACACATACGTTGCACGTTAATTTCCTTATTTAGAATATATTGCAAAATATGATGCAGGTCAAAAGCAAGCTGAACAATCAGTTTTCCATATTTGGCCTTTCCTGTTATTTTTATTACACCTGGTGATATGGGAGCAAGACTCTCCATGTCTCAAGAAATGTCAGTACCAACCTAGGCCATTTTCACATGCTGGGGTGCAATCCAGATCAGCGAGGAGTTGTGTCATCTGTAATCCTGGGTGAGATTCAGTGTTCTGCTGCTGGAGCTCCCCTGTCTGGATACTCCCAGCCAGCGTTCAAGGACGCACTGAGTGTCTGTATGATAAGTAACCCTGGACTGGCAGCTCTGACTCCAGCCGCCTGCTTGTTACAGCCCAAGCACATTCTGGTTTGGGTAGAGAAGGCTAAGGGTTTGAGAGAAGGCTGGGGGTAGGAAGCTTCTGTTCATTATGCTGGACTTAACCCCAGTTTTACTTGAGTAAAGAGGAGATATTTGACATTGTGTGATGCTGCTCCTGTGCTCTGTTCCCAAAGTGTTCTGCAGCAGAGGAGGGTCTCTGGTAGTATGTATGTTACTGGCCTATTGGGGTGATGCTGAAACAGGACCGGGTACAGATGGCATTGTGGGGGTGGCATGAACCTTCACTCTTCATTTCCCCTTCCAAGAACAGAAGGGACAGGAATCCTTACCCAGCAAGACCATCGTCTCATAGTTCCCCTGCATGAAATCTCTGTAGAGGGCTCTCTGAGTGGGGTCCAGCAGAGTTCCCTCTTCCCTGGAGAAATACACAGCCACCTCCTCGAAGGTCACCGGCCCCTGAAAGAGCAGGAGTCCAATACTCAGTACCTGCTGACCCACTCACAACCCCACTATTCACGGAACAGCAGCACCAGGGAAATGGAAGCTCCGAGAGGCACATGTTAACAGAGTCCCACCCCACCTTGCTTACAGCAGCCAGGAGGCATCAGAGGGTAGAAAGAGAGAACCTTTGTGTCTCCCATCTGACAGACAGAAGCAGGGTCTTCACATTTATCACATAGCTACTAGCCAGAGCTTAATATAAGAGATGGGGCTGTCTCTGGACCCTGATAGTGGCTCCCTGGTAGGAATCCCAGCACTCTCCAAATAAAATATATGGAAGAAAGGGGAAGTCAATCATAAAGAATAGAAGTTAGAAGGTCAGAATTGTAGTGCCCATTAACAAAGGTTTAGAGAAAATAGAGCCTATCAAACTAACGGGATGTCCTTATTGGATGAGATCAAATGGTTGGTTGCAGCTAATAGTATTGATGTAATATACCTAAACTTCCGTAAGGGACATGACTTGATTAGCACAATATTTTTACTAAAAAGAACTAGAATGATACAAAATAAACACGGCATACATTAAATAGATTAAAAACTCTGATAGTAAATGGGGAACCATGATCGAGTGGATTTCTTACTAGCAGGTTCCTGCAGGGATTGTTTCTTGGCCCTGTGCTATTTAACATTCTTATCCATGACTTAGAAGAGAGTACAAAATCATCACTGATAAAGTTTACAGTTGCCACAAAGATTGGGGTTGGTGGTAATTAATGAAATGTCAGTAGATTCAGGCTCCATCACTGAGAGTCTGGGAAGTTGTCCCAGCCCTGGCTGGAGGGTTATTTCCTGTTCCACAAAGAGGGGAAGTTCCATTCCCAACTCCTGTGCCTTGAAATTAGGACCTATCTGACACTACACCCCCATATTCATCATAGTGGTATGATTATAATATGATTAGGACATAAATATGATCTATTTTGTGGAAGATGCATCATGTGTGGTGTCACTGGAAAAGTTCTGATTTGCTGAATATGATTATCCTATTTGTGTGCACATATCATGTTCGTATCTGAAGTTATGGATATTGACTCTGGATCTGTATTTCAAATGTGCTTACTCTGGGTAACACCCACAATGAGCCTTTCAGGTACAACAATGAAGAAACCAGACAGTGCTGATGGCTCAACAAAGACAATGGACTGTGGAAGAGCTTAGCCTTCCTGTGAATGTTTCAGCCAGCCTATGAGTCATGGCTACTATGACTCAGCAGGGCCTGTGACCAGACCACATGACACTAAACTCCATTTTAGTACCTGTATTTTTCCACAAACTGGACTAGGAACTGAGTTTGGAACAAAAGGTTCCCACCATATGGAAAAGCTACATAGGTTGGGGTCTGACATCATCTCTTGGCCTCATTCTCCACACAAGAGAACTTCTGGAAACACCCGAGAAACAAAAACGGATGTGGGGGAAGTGCTGCTCCCAGGATCAAGAGATTTCTAGCTTGTGTATGGAAACTTGGGGGACTGCTTGTACCATCAGTCAGGGTGAGAAATTGCTAATTGAAATTCTATCCATTTAGTATGTTAGGCTTAGTCTGAGTTTTGGTTATTTGCTAAATAATCTGCTTTGATCTGTTTGTTATCACTTATAATCACTTAATCTATCTTTCTGCAGTTAATAAACTTGTTTGATGCTTTATCTTAACCAGCGTATTTTGAGTGAAGTGTCTGGGGAAAATCTCAGCTTGTTGTGCACATCTGTCCCATATCGAGGGGAAGGGGAACTACATTAATGAGCTTGCATTATAGAGATCCCTGTGCACTATAAGATGGTATCATTCTGGATTTATACTACAGCAAGTGTGCAAGGTTGGGGAGTGGGAATTTGGCTCTTATCTTCTATCTGTCCTTGAGTGGCTTAGGTAACGCACTCAGGTAGCTTAGTTGGCTGCATGGCGCCACCTGCTGTTGTGTTGGGTGATAACAGGCCCTGGAGAGGCTGGCGAAATCTCCAGCAAAGCAGTGTGAGAAGGGCCAGCCCAGTGTGAGGGTTAGAGGACACAGCAGTTCCCAGAAGCTCCACAAACTGCCTCCTGGGGGTGACAACCCATCACGCCCTACACTACACACGTCTCAGCAGCTTTGTCACATGCTGTCCCCTCCCTTTCTCCACCCGAGATATTTCCTGCTTCCCACCACCTCTAGCAATTCCCACCCTCTTATGCATTTACTGCTCCTCAACCTCCAAGCAGAGCCCGCCACCCTGATAATCTCTTACCTGAGCCAGCTCCATTGCAGCCATTTCCTTGTCCCTGGGAGGACGAGATGATCTGCAGCGAAACATGGATGTTATTCTTTGGCCTGCCGGGGTGAAAAGGGCAAGGTGTGAGAATTCAGACTAGGCTTTTGTCCATTCCCCAAGCCGATTCCCCCCATCTTTTCCCCTGCTAATGCACATTCTAGGTTCTAGCACACTGTGAAGCACAGAGTGACCTTATTCCAGTACAGGCCTAGCCCCCTCCCACCAGTGTGTATCCCTCTGACACATGGGGAAACCCTCCCAGTAACAGTCTCTCTCTTACACGTATCAAGTTTGCGGACAACACCAAGCTGGGAGGGGTTGTAAGTGCTTTGGAGGATTGGATTAATATTCAAAATGATCTGGACAAATGGGAGAAATGATCTGAAGTAAATAGGATCAAATTCAGTAGAGACAAGTGCAAAGTACTCCACGTTGGAAGGAACAATCGGAGGCCAGAGAAGAGCAGAAACAAAGGAGTCACTTTGGGGGATTCTCCCTGTCATTGTCCCCAAGGCAGCTGTCTCAGGTTTACAAAGGTGTTTCATGTTCCAGCCTTTATACAGTCTCTCCTGGGAGTGCCCCTTTCATGGACTGGGCCTAGGTTTAGTTTTTGGTAGTTAACAATCTTGGTTTATTGTTCATCTAACCAGTATGTGTGGATTGAAGTGTGTTGGAAACTCTATTTGGGATAACAAGCTGGTGCATGTCATTTTCCGCTGATGAAATGACAGACTTCATATGAGTTTGGGAGGTTAAGTAGCGTGCTGGACAGTGCAAGATGCACATTTCTGGGGGAAAGTTGGGCACTTGAGAATTTGCTGGTTTTCTCCTGAGGTGTAATTCATGAGTGGCTGTCTAGCAGCACTCAATACTGTGTAGCTGGGAGTGAGTTACATGCTGGAGACTGTGTGTTAATTGGCCAAGAGGGGCTGTTCTCGCGGGAAAACAGTGGAAAAGGCACCCCATGCTGGAGGACTGAGGGGACAGCTATTTAACAGTCCAGATTGTACTCTGGGTAACATCACAGACACTCATTATGACAGAGCCTCTTACAACACAGAGAAAGTAAATCCATGTCCCAGAAATCGAAGACTCCAGACAGAGGGCAAGTGTCCCTGGCACTGCTTCTTGCTGATAGAGAGGTTCAGAGACAGTGCGAGAATCCTGGGGAAGCTGGGAACAGGAAGCATGGGCTGGCGGGGTTCAGTGGAGAAAGGGAACAGGAAGGGCAGGGATATTACTGAATCCAGGATCTCAGCAGTACTAGATGACAGGATAGCACATAGTGCAGCCCATTGGAAAACACAATCCCAACTATACATACAAAATGATGGGGTCTAAATTAGTTGTTTCCACTCAAGAGATGGATCTTGGAGTCACTGTGGATAGTTCTCTGAAAACATCCACTCAATGTGCAGCAGCAGTGAAAAAAAGTGAACAATGTAGGAAATAATTAAGAAAGTGATAGATATGACAGAATATCTCATAGATCATATTTGTAAAAACAGCAAATAAATCCATGATACACCCACATCTTGAATACTGCATGCACATGTCACCCCATCTCAAAAATAGATATATTGGAATTGGAAAAGGTTTAGAAAAGGGCAACAGAAATGGTTAGGGGTATGAGACAGTTATGCCAGACCTAACCCCCAGTTTCACTTGAGCAAACAGGAGATATTTGACACTGTGCAATACGGCTCCTGTGCTCTGTTCCCAAAGTGTTCTGCAGCAGAGGAGGGTCTCTGGTATTATGTGTGTCACTGGCCTATTGGGGTGATGCTGAAACAGGACAGGATACAGATGGCATTGTGGGGGTGGCGTGAACCTTCACTCTTCATTTCCCTTTCCAAGAACAGAAGGGACAGGAACCCTTACCCAGCGAGGTCACAGTCTCATAGTTCTCCTGCATGACATCCCAGTAGAGGGCTCTCTGAGTGGGGTCCAGCAGAGCCCACTCTTCCCTGGTGAATTACATAGCCATCTCCTTGAAGGTCACCAGCCCCTGAAAGAGTAAGAGTCCAACACTAAGGACTTGCTGCCCCATTCACAGCCCCACTATTTGTGGCAGAGAAGAGTGAATCAAATGGAAGCTCTGGGTGGATCATAGTCAGGAGAGTCCCACCTCGACCTGGCTTAGAGTATCCAGCAAATGCCAGGGTGAGGGGATGAAGAGAGAGCCCCTTATCTCTCCCAGCATATCCATCACCCCCCTACTAGCCACTGACTGATACAGGAGATGGAGCCCCTAGCAGGGTCCAGGGAGAGCTCGCTGGTAGGATGCCCAACACCCTCCTCATTGTGAGGAGCGGGATATAAAGGGAGAGGCAGCTCCAATAAGCCTGACTCATGTGTGTCCCCTAATATCTCACAGCAGCTGATGGTTAATGAGGTCAGGCTCCAGCACTAGGAGTCTGGTCAGTTTGACTAGCTCCATGTAGGTGGGTTATTTTCTCTCTTCACAAATTAGGGCATTTCCACCTCCAAACCTCCTGGGTCTGTTCCTAGAATCTAGGCCACTTAGTAAATAACTCCCAGCAGGT
This sequence comes from Gopherus flavomarginatus, assembly GCF_025201925.1. Taxonomy (NCBI): domain Eukaryota; kingdom Metazoa; phylum Chordata; order Testudines; family Testudinidae; genus Gopherus; species Gopherus flavomarginatus. The sequence continues at coordinate 34,416 of NW_026114799.1, read as the reverse complement.
CTGCCACACCCTGGCCTCCTCCTTTCCCCACGCTGTGAATTTCCTGCCCCGCTCCAACCTCCAAACCAGACTCTGCAAACCTTCCCACCTCTGGTGTATTTGCTCTCCCTTTCCTCCAGCAGGAACCCACCAGCAACCCCCTGATAATCTCTACCTGGACTGACTCCACTGCAGCCATTTCTCTTCCCTGTCCCACGCCAGGCTGGGATGAGCTGGAGCAAAACATTCTGCAGCCTGTCTGGGGGAGAAGGGCAGTTGTGGGCGTTTCAGAATCGGTTTTAGTTAATTTCACATCACAATTCCCCCAGGCCCTTTCCCTGCAGACAGACACCCTGGGGAAGAGGCTTAAAGACATCGAGGCTCAGGTGATCTTCAGTGGGATTTTGCCGGTTCCTAAAGTGGGGCGACGAAGGAGTGACAAGATTATGGTGATCAACAGATGGCTCAGGGAGTGGTGTTATAAGGAGGGCTTTGGGATGTACAGTCACTGGGAAGCATTTACGGATAGACGACTGTTCGCTCAGGATGGACTTCATCTCAGCAAGGAGGGAAATAGAATCCTAGGATGAAGGCTCGCCGACCTCATCAAGAGGGCTTTAAACTAGGAAGTTGAGGGAGATGGTTGGGAGATGTTCGGGAGATCTCCATGCCAGAATATAGCCTGGAGAGGGAAGTAAACAAAGTGAGCGGGGATACCCTTGCGACCCCAAGATTTGATCCAAGCAGGAATAGTGGAGTAGAAACCAGAGTAACGGGTGATGCTGGTGGTAGAAAGTTTGTGCACGACGGGGGAAAGAATGTCACTGACGCCAAACGCCGAAAATTAAAAGGTCTGTACACTAATGCAAGGAGCCTAGGTAACAAGATGGAGGAACTGGAGTTACTAGTGCAGGAAGTGAAGCCGGATATTATAGGGATTACCGAAACGTGGTGGAATAGTACTCATGACTGGAGCACGGGTATTGAAGGCTATGTGCTGTTTAGAAAAGACAGGAAGAAAGGCAAAGGTGGTGGAGTAGCCTTGTACATCAATGATGAAATTAAATGTAGCGAAATAAGAAGCGATGGAATGGACAAGACAGAGTCTGTCTGGGCAAAAATCACGCTGGGTAAAAAAGCAACTAGAGCATCCCCTGAGATAGTGCTTGGGGTGTGCTACAGACCGCCGGGATCGGATTGGGATATGTATAGAGACCTCTTTAATGTCTTTAATGAAGTAAACACAAAGGGGAAATGTGTGATTATGGGGGACTTCAACTTCCCGGATATAGACTGGAGGACGAGTTCTTGCAAGAATAATAGGGGTCAGATTTTTCTGGATGTGATAGCGGATGGATTTCTTCATCAAGTAGTTGAAGCACCTACCAGAGGGGATGCCATTTTAGATTTGGTGTTGGTGAGCAGTGAGGACCTCGTAGAAGAAATGGTGGTAGGGGACAACCTTGGTTCGAGTGATCATGAGCTGATTCAGTTCAAACTAGATGGAAGGATAAACAAATGTGGATCTGGGATTAGGGTTTTTGACTTCTCGAGGGCAAATTTTAAAGAGTTAAGGAAATTAGTTAGGGAAGTGGATTGGATGGAGGAATTAGTGGATTTAAATGTGGAGGAGGCCTGGAATTACTTTAAGTCACAGCTGCAGAGACTGTCGGAAGCCTGCATCCCGAGAAAGGGGAAAAAAACCATAGGCAAGAGTTGTAGGCCAAACTGGATGAGCAAACAACTCAGAGAGGGGATTAGACAAAAGCAGAAAGCTTACAGGGAGTGGAAGGAAGGCAGGATCAGTAAGGAAAGCTACCTTGCTGAGGTCAGAACATGTAGGGATAAAGTGAGGAAGGCTAAAAGCCACATTGAACTGGAACTTGCAAAGGGAATCAAAACCAATAGTAAAAGGTTCTACAGCCACATAAATAAGAAGAAAACAAAGAAAGAAGAAGTGGGGCCGCTATACACTGAGGATGGAATGGAGGTTAAGGATAACCTAGGCATGGCCCAACATCTAAACAAGTACTTTGCCTCAGTTTTTAATAAGACTAGTGAGGAACCTTGCGATGATGGAGGGATGATAAACGGGAATGTGGATATGGAAGTGGATATTACGGCAACTGAGGTAGAGGCCGTACATGAACAGCTCGATTGGACGAAGTCGGAGGGCCCGGACAATCTCCATCCGAGGATATTAAAGGAACTGGCGCGTGAAATTGCGAGCCCGTTAGCGATAATTTTTAAGCAATCGATAAACTCGGGGGTTGTGCCGTATGACTGGAGGATTGCTAATGTAGTTCCTATTTTTAAGAAAGGGAATAAGAGCGATCCGGGTAATTATAGGCCTGTTAGCTTGAAGTCTGTAGTATGTAAGGTCTTGGAAAAAATTTTAAGGGAGAAAGTAGTTAAGGACATAGAGGTGAATGGTAATTGTGACGAATTGCAACACGGATTTACTAAAGGTAGATCGTGCCAAACCAATCTGATCTCCTTCTTTGAGAAGGTGACGGATTACTTAGATAAAGGAAATGCGGTAGATATAATTTACCTAGATTTCAGTAAGGCGTTCGACACGGTTCCGTACGGGGAGCTGTTAGTTAAATTGGAAAAGATGGGAGTGAATATGAAAGTTGTAAGGTGGATAAGGAACTGGTTAAAGGGGAGACTCCAGAGGGCCGTATTGAAAGGTGAACTGTCGGGCTGGAGGGAGGTCACCAGTGGAGTCCCTCAAGGATCGGTTTTGGGACCGATCTTATTTAACCTTTTTATTACTGACCTTGGCACAAAGAGCGGGAATGTGCTACTAAAGTTTGCGGATGACACGAAGCTGGGGGTATTGCTAACACGGAGAAGGACAGGGATACTATTCAGGAAGATCTGAACCACCTTGTAAACTGGAGAAATAGAAATAGGATGAAATACAACAGTGAAAAGTGCAAGGTCATGCATTTAGGAATTAATAATAAGAATTTTGGATATACGTTGGGGGTGCATCAGTTGGAAGCGACAGAGGAGGAGAAGGACCTTGGGGTACTGGTTGATAGCAGGATGACTATGAGTCGCCAATGTGATACGGCTGTTAAAAAAGCAAATGCGATTTTGGGATGCATCAGGCGGGGTATTTCCTGCAAGGACAAGGAGGTGTTAGTACCGTTATATAAGGCGTTGGTGAGACCCCATCTGGAATACTGTGTGCAGTTCTGGTGTCCCATGTTCAAGAAGGATGAATTCAAACTGGAACAGGTTCAGAGACGGGCTACGAGGATGATCCAAGGAATGAAAAAACTGCCTTATGAAAGGAGACTCAAAGAGCTTGGCTTGTTTAGCCTGGCCAAAAGAAGGCTGAGGGGGGATATGCTCGCTCTATATAAATATATCAAGGGGGTTAACGTTAGGGAGGGAGAGGAATTATTTAAGTTTAGTACTAATGTAGGCACGAGGACGAATGGGTATAAACTGGATATTAGGAAGTTTAGACTTGAAATTAGACGAAGGTTTCTGACCATTAGGGGAGTGAAGTTCTGGAATAGCCTTCCGAGGGAAGTAGTAGGGGCAAAAGACTTTCCTGGCTTTAAGACAAAGCTTGATAAGTATATGGAGGGGATGTTACGATAGGATCGTTAATTTGGTCAATTGATCTTGAATTACCACCAGACAAGTCTGCTCAATGGTCTGCGGGGAGATGTTGGATGCGATGGGTACTGAGTTGCTGCAGAGAATTCCTTCTTGGGTGCTGGCTGGTGACTCTTGCCCACATGCTCAGGGTTTAGCTGATCGCCATATTTGGGGTCGGGAAGGAATTTTCCTCCAGGGCGGATTGGCAGGTGCCCTGGAGGTTTTTCGCCTTCTCCTGCAGCGTGGGGAACGGGTCGCTTGCTGGTGGTTTCCCTGCAGCTTGAGGTCTTCAAACCATTTTTGAGGATTTCAATAACTCGGTCCTGGGATAGGGGTTGTTATAAAATTGGATGGGTGGGGTTCTGTGGCCTGCCTTGTGCAGGAGGTCAGACTAGATGATCAGATTGGTCCCTTCTGACCTATAAGTCTATGAGTCTATGAGTCTATGAGATTCTGTCATGCTGGGAAATGCTCAATCTGTTTATTACAATTTACACCTGGCCCATCCTGCCAGGCTAAGTCCACAGACACATTTTTAACCTCCCTTCTCTCTCCCCTCACCCCTTCTCTGAACACAAGGCTAGAAAAGAGCAGAACCAAAGGAGTCACTGTGGGGGATTCCCTCAGACACTGACCCCACGGCAGCCACACCCCAGCAGGGGGAATATGGAGTCAGGAACTGGCTTTTGCTCTGTCTGATCCTTGTTTTGTTCACTGGAAAGTGCTTCTGCCCCAGGATGCAGCAATACATGTGTCTGGGTGGACTAGAGAGCTGGAAATCTCTCCCCCACATTCATTTCTCCCACTGCCCCTTTCAGTCTCTCCTTCCCCTGTCCTCTCTCCCTGCCCCTCTGGCTGGGACAGTCCCATTCCTGGGGGCTTTGCTCTCCCATGGCTGGATTTCCTCCTGGCAATCGCTAATGGGAGGAGAAATGAGGTGGTGTTGTTTGTGCAGAGTCACTTTCTTGCCAGACCCTAGGACATTCCCTGAGGTCTTACAGTTACCTGGAGACTCTGGCTCAGAATTTAGTAGTAACAGGGCTCAGGACTGCCCTAGGGGGCTAGGACCAGCTGCAGAAAGTCATCCCCTGGGCCGGGCAGAGAAGAAGCTTTAATTAAGGTCACTTCCCAGCACAGAGCCCCACTGGGGGAGCAGCTGCTGCCAAGCCTGGTCTCCCAGATCACAATGGAGGCTGCAGCATCTGACCCAGGAAGCTGAACCCCAATATCCTGAGCAGAGAGGGACGGAGTGTTTCAGCAGCTTCCCTCCTTTAGCTCTCTGGAGAGAGCAGCTAATGGGAGCCCCTCCTCACAGGGAGAATGTTTGATCTCATTTGACCCACTGTCCATCTGGAATCACTCCTTGTCTTTCCATACAGTGACTCTGGATTAACAACGGTCTCAATGACACCGGATTTCAGAAAGAATGAGTTCAGAACGCTGTGGAAAAGACCATCGTGTGGCAGTGCTGACTCCCTTCCCACCTCCCTCACCCCCGCAGATCTAGGATAAGGACTGGGGGCAAAAATTTTCCAAACGGAACCGAAAGTTCCTGCAGTTTTCAAAAGAGGAGAAAAGTAAATTCTGTGATTTCACACTAACAGTGTTTGCTAAGTGGACAGAAATTTATCACAGTGACAGGGCACGTGACTGGGGAATGGACTTGGTGACCTGGTGACTAGGAGCCAGGACTCTGGTACAAGTTGACCAGAGAGAAGGATCATGGTTAGCAGCAGCGCCCAGACACCCCCTGGTACCCAGAGCCCAGACCCCCCAGCCAGGGGCCCCAGACACCCCCCAGCCAGGATCCCATCAGATATTCCCTGGGACGCAGCCCCCAGAGTCCCTGGCCAGGGACCCCAGATACCCCTCAAAGCCCCACCAGCCACAGAACCCTCACCACACCATGACTGCCAGGTTGGGAATCCCAAAGGGTTCCCCCCACCAAGAGCCCCCAGCAGCCAGGGACCCCCTCAAGGGACTCCCCCCCACTGGGAACTCAGTCCCTCACTGCCTGCCTAGGAACTTCCCCACCCTCCAGAACGATCTACCCTGACATTTGCCTGGGACCCCCTCCTCTGCCCAGTGTGACCCCCTGATGCTTTACAGTGCGACCCATCACTCTGCTTCCCTGGCATGGCCTCACCTTGTGCCAGGGATCCCCTCCCCAGCTCTGTGCACTGGGCATGGCAACAAAACCAGGAACCAGCGGGGGAAGCACAGACAGAGCCCCTGGCACAGAACCAGGCTCCCTCTAACCCTCTGTCCCGCCTCCCCAAGAGACACCCACCCCCACTGTTCTGCAGCCACCAGGCCCCCAGCGATACCCACCTCCAGGACCCATAGCCTCAGGGATGGGCACATCAGAACCACCACCCCCGAAAACCCCAAACCTCCACAACCCACCAACCTGACTAGGGTACCCCCTGCCCAGCCAACCAGAGGCCTCCCCCTACCACAATGCTCCTTCAGCTGCAATCTCCCCACACAGACACCTTCCCTGCCCCTGCAAGTGTTACCTCACAGAGTGTGAGAAATGGCTAGAAAGTTAACACCACCTCCTGCTGGCCAGTCACACAGGCAGATGAAGCCTGGGGAGTGCTTCTTTAACAGGAGAATGGAAGGTCTGGAGGGCAAGAAAGATCCACGGGCTGTCACTAGCAAATAATGGCCACCATGGATCCACCCCAGAGGCGGCTGCATCTTAGCACATTGGGAAACAACCCATCATATTCAATTAGAAATAAAACAACTAGAGAGAAGTGGGGCAAATGTTTGGGGTATTTTATATCAATCTGTGAGACACGCAGAGAGAACCCTGTCACAAACGACATTTGATAACATGAGAGAAAACCACCAAGATCGGAGGGGATTTGATGTTGCTATTAAATAACTGGTGGAAAAGGGGGACTGTTGGACTGGATTTTATATGACTGTCCAATACATAAACAGAATGTGATGGTCCCGCCCGGAAATGGGGCAACCATTCACGTGAACAGCTCAGAGCCCTTTGAGAAGCTGATTTAAGGGCGGGGCGGAGCTGGAAGGATCCCTGGACAATGGAAGGGGGCCACAGGGGAATTGGGAAATGGGGTCTGGGCAGTCTCCATGGGGGATGTGCTCCTCCCTTCCCTTCCCTGAACTGGCAGAGAACGGGAACCTCATCCCATCCCACTCCAGTGGGAGCCATGTTCTGGGGAATGTACCAGGGCAACAATTTCCCACCCAAACAAGGACAAATCGCTGCAGATAAAATGGGTGGGAAAATCCACCCCCTATCGGAGAGATTTTAAATTGACATTTGAGAAGTATGGAGAGAAAAGGGAAAATCAGAGGCAATTAGAGAGCTGATCATTGGAGGTGGGGGAGGAGAATCTCCCTGGATTTTATAGCCACGTGTGATAATGAGAGAGAAAAGGGGAAATCTTGAGAGAATGTGTGTGTGGGAGGAAGTGGCAAAAACAGGGACAGGATCCAGTTAACTCACCTCCCTCCCACGCTGGGAATGTCCTGGCTGCACAGACAGATCTACCCCCTCCACCCCAGTGACCTCCACCCCCTGCAAGTCCGGCTTGTCCTCCCCCCTCGACACCTCCGCCCTCACACCAAAGGGGGGGGGCTCTGCCAGCGCCTCCCCCTGAACTCAACTCCTGCTCCTCCCCCCAGCCCGGATTGTGACCTTTAGCCCCCGACGAACCCTGCCTCCTGCTGCCTGACCCCCCCGCCCATCAATTTCTTACTCTGCGCCCGCCCCTCCCACGCTCCCTGTTGCTCCCCCGCCCCGCTCCAGCCCTGCCCCCAGCGCCCGGCGGAACGTTACGGTTGGTCCGGGCAGGGGGAAGGGCAGCGGCTTCAGCGGCTGTTACTGGGTATGCGCAGTGCCCGGGAGTAGCACATTGCTTTGGGGAGGGATTTAATACACCGCCCCCCCCGCCTGTCCCGGGGTCCACCCCTCCCCGCAGACGACGGCCGGGCCCCGGCCCCCCCATCCCAGCGGGGCGGGCGGGCGGATCCTCCTGCAGCTCCACTGGGGCCGAGGCGCCTTCAAGGCTTCTCCCAGGCTCCCTGGGGCAGAGTCACTTTCCTGCCCCCCAGCGCCTCTCATTCCCCGGGGGCTCCGGGTCACAATGTCCCACCACCCTTCCCCTGCCTGCAGCTCTGGCTTCTCTCCTCCCGCCCCCGCCAGCCACACCAAGGGGAACTCCCGGGCCCCAATTTCTGTCCCCACCTGGATCCCAGCGGGGCCGGGGGCAGATCCTGGCTGCAGCTGAGAACAGCTGCTCCGCTCCGGCTCGGGCAGCTCCAGCGCTGCTGGCAGCACGTGGAGTACCAGGAAGCAGCTATTCAGCCCGGGCTCCGCGTCACAATGTGCCAGAGCCCCGCACCCAGGAGCTGCCCCGCCCCTGAGCTGAGCCAGAACCCCGCCCCCAGGAGCTGCCCCGCCCCTGAGCTGAGTCAGAGGCCCGCCCCCAAGAGCTGCCCTGCCATTGGGCTGTGCCAAAGCCCTGCCCCCAGGAGCTGCCCTACCCATGGGCTGTGCCAGAGCCCCGCCCCCAGGAGCTGCTCCGCCCCCGCTCTGTGCTGCAGCTCCGCCCCAGGAGCTGCCCCGCCCCTGCTCTGTGCTGGAGCCTCGCCCCGAGGAGCTGCCCTGCCCATGGGCTGTGCAAGAGCCCCGCCACAGGAGCTGCCCGCACCTGGGATGTGTCAGAGCCCCGCCCCCTGTAATTTCCCCATGTTCGGTCTCTGAGTTTTGTTCTCCTGCCGCCTTCTTCCCAGCACCCCCTGCTCCCTTCCTGTGTCTGCAAACACCCCCCCTCCCCCGGGGCCGGCTGCAGTGCTCGCTGAGGCTGACTCAAGTGGCTGAAGTTGCCTCCATCTCTCCTTCACCTGGAGGGGGAGAGACAAAGAGAGGAGATGGTCCCAGGGTGTGAAACCAGAATCAGGGGGCAAGGAAGGAAGGACTGTTTGGAAAGGTGGGTTTTTTGTGGGGGGGGGTGAACCAGAGGGATTCAGAAGAAGTTGGGCAGCAGAGGCTCAGGAAAATTGAGGGGAACCTCCTGGGTGTCTCAGTGTTGCTCAGGGTTTCTACAGCACCTTGCATAATATGGGGTTTGATCTCAGTCATGGTCTGTGCAGCACCTGGGAGCCCTGATGTCTGTTTCCTGATCACAGGCTCTGGGAATGGAGAGAGGGAAACCTCAGCACCTGAAGTTTAATTCAGCCCAGTGTGCAACCCCTGCTAGGGTGATCCGACAGCAAATGTGAAAAATTGGGATGGGGGTGGGGTTAATAGGCACCTATATAAGAAAAAGACCCAAAAATCGGGACATCTAGTCATGCTAGTCCCTGCTGTTCTCATAAGGGGTCGGCTTAGAGAGGGTTTGGCTACACTTGCAGCTGTCCAGCGCTGGGAGTTAAAGCTGTCTTCCTACAGCTGTTTAGGGAAAGCGCTTCAGTGTGGACACACTGACAGCTACCAGCACTCTGTCATGGCCACATTTGCAGCGCTGTTGGGAGTGGTGCATTATGGGCAGCTATCCCAGCATTCAAGTGGCTGCAATGTGCTTTTCAAAAGAGGAGGGTGGGGTGGAGTGTGACACGGAGCGTGGGGGAGACAGAGCGAGTGGATTTTTGGAGCTGACACTGTGTCAGCTCCCTGCCTGGCAAGTTCAAGCCTCCTCCCTCACCCCTCTCTCATTCAGTAAATGCAAATAGCCACCTTTGTTTTTTTCCTCACAGACCAGATAAGCCGCTGATCCAAAACAGACCCCCCCCCCGTGCCCACCCGGCTGCTTCTCTCCTCAAGCAAACACCAGCTGTGGGTGTTCCAAAGGGATCCCCCTGCCTCTGCTCATTCACTGCAAACAGTAACTGTGTTTGGTTTTTAGATAAGCAGCTCCGGGAGCCTTGAGCTCACAACAGAACAAACAGATGCATCACACGAAAACAAAGAGCGTTATATCTACATAAAAACATTATGGGAAGGTTCCGGAGGTCAGTGACAGCGTAGTAAGATTAATCACTATTTACACTGGCACCCCAGAGCTGCATCACCAGCTCTGTTCTCTTTATTCCTCTCGTCGAGGTGGAGCACATGCCGCACTGTAGCCGAGGAGATACAGCGCTGTATGTGCCTTGCCAGTGTGGACGGGGAGTAAGTTACAGCGCTGTAAAGCCACCACCTGCACTGTAACTCTCCAGTGTAGCCAAGGCCTGAGTTGTAGTAATAATAGCAGCCAAGAATCCGGTGGCACCTTATAGACTAACAGACGTATTGGAGCATGAGCTGTCGTGGGTGAATACCCACTTCGTCAGATGCAACAATAGTCCCATATGGGCTAGTGGTCAGGATTCCTGGTTTTCAGCCAGGTGGCCTGGGTTCAACTTCTGGTGTGGGAAGAGTGCAGAGCTTTTGCCCAGAGTGGAGGCAGGAAATGAAAGGAACAGGAAGGGATCCTGCCAGCAGTGGAGTTAGACAGTGTAGGGAGGGGACCCCAGAAGTGGGGGTGGGGCAGTGGTTTGGGGGGAGATGAGGGAAGGATCCCAGCAGTGCGGGAAGTTGACAACCTGGAGAGCACAGGCCTGGAATGGGGACCTGGAAGAGTGAATGTGTCCCTCTAAACCCATCAACTGCAGACTAGGCAGGTTTGGAAGAATTGTGTATTTGTTGGTAAATGTCAATTTCTGTGTAAACACACAACCCAATGGCAAAATATTTCCATCAATAATCATCAAAATTGACAGATGGGCAAAGTAAGAAACATGCTGCTTGAGAACTTATCATGTTGTAGGAGCAGCAGTGATCTGTATGCTCTGTATAACCTGTATGCTCAAAAGGTCTGTTAAACTCCCCCAGCTTGTGTCCTTTCCCTCTTTGAATGCCTGTGAAGTGGCTTTCCCACTCTCCTTTGTACCTCCAGTGAATGCCCTTCACCCGGCCCATTTGGCCAGTGGTTCGCTGTGTTACATTCTATTGCACCTCAGGGAGACTGATGTTCATCGCACCGTCCATCGCTGCGCTGTGGGACACTTACCTTAAAGGATCCTGACATCTCCACTGCCAGGCCTGTCCTGGGAGCGTGAGTATGAGTGTGACACCCTCCCCCATCCCTTCTTTTGAGCTTAGCTATCAAGCTAATAAATGTGCTGCTTTCTGCCAAACTCTGGGGGGAGGGGCATTATTAGTCCTCACTAAGCTTACTAACTGACCCAATTTTGGGTAACACAAGCAACATTGTTTGATCTGTTATTGTACCAAAGGGGGAGATGGTTGTCTATAAAGGAGGGTGAAGACTAAATGCCTCTGATGAGAATTTGATTTGAACCCATGCAGGCAGAGCATAATGGGGTAGCAGTCCATCACCTAAACCACTCGGTCACCTCATCTGAGCTGTCAAAAAACGGACAGGAGGAAAAATCAAAGGCCGGCAGAGATAGGGACACAAAGGAGTTTTTAAATACTAAGCGTAAGCAGGGTCTGAATGAGCTCCCCTCTCTCACCTAGTGAGGAGCTGGGTAAAGACTTCAGGAACAGACCGTGTTTGCAAAGACACACCTACTCTGCCTAGCTATGCAGCATGATGGGGCCGCTTCCCCAAAATGACCAATTTGGGATGGTATTGGGTTACAAATCACTTTAGGATTGAGTGGAATGAAATGTTATTCTCCTTCCTGTATGAGTGAAGGGCAGCAGAACATACCTAGTCCGTCCTGATGGAGCGGTAGGTGAGTGAGGAATAGCTTTTATTGGACTGCAGAGAAGTGATTGAGGACGTCACCCTAAACCAGTGGTCCCCAAACATTTCACATTGTGCCCTCTTAGCCATGGCTGTGGCCCCTCGGAAGCCACGGTCAAGAACCGGGGCTGGGAGGAGTCGGGCTGTTGCTTGCTGGGGAGAAGGGTGCGGACAGGGGTAAAGGGGTCGATGCCGGGCTGGGAGCCAGAGTCTCAGGCTGAGGGTGGGGTTGGGGAAGAGCTGTGGCAGAGTGGTGCTCCCTCCCTGCCCTCTATGTGGGCTGGCTCAGGTTCTGAGGTGCCCCCATGAATGTTCCTCTGTGTCCCCCTAGGAGTCGCACCCCACATTATGGGGACCACTGAACCCTACTCGCTAAGCCGGGGCTAGTGATGCCAAACCCCCGGGAAAGGGAGAACAAGTGTGGGGGCCCCAGCACCAGAACCATGCCCCTACCTTCTGTCTGTGGCTCTACCCCCTTCCACCCATGGCCCCATCCACTGTCACTTTTGTTCCACCCCTTCCCCCACCAGCCCCACCCTATCACTCTTTTACCCCTGCCCCGCTCTGGCCCTGAGACCAAAGAAGCTCTGTGCCCCTGCTGCAGCCCCCGGGCTGTAGCAGGGAATGGGAGCTCCTCCAGCCCTGGGGCTGACATAGGGGAGACTTTTCCAGGGGGACCTAACTTGGCCAGGGTCCCTGATCATGGGCCCCACTGTCCCCTTGGCAGTGCAATGTTTGGGGAGGCTGAGCCCCCTTGTCATAAACAGATAGCTAAGGGTTAATGTTCTTTTACCTATAAAGGGGTAACACCAGTAACCTAAAACACCTGACCAGAGGACCAATCAGGAAACAAGACTTTTTCAAATCTGGGTGGAGGGAAGTTTGTGTGTGAGTTCTTTGTTCTTTGTCTTGTGTCTGTGGCGTCTCGGCTATGAGAGTGATTTTTTTATCTCCTGCCTTTCTAATCTTCTGTTTCCAAGTTGTAAGTACAAAGATAATAAGACAATAAGTTTATATTGTTTTTTTTGTATTTACATGTGTGTAGTTGCTGGAATGTTTAAATTGTATTCTTTTTGGATAAGGCTGTTTATTCATTTTTTTCTTTTAAGCAAATAACCCTGTATTTGTCACCTTAATACAGAGAGACCATTTTTATGTCCTTTTCTTTCTTTTTATATAAAGCTTTCTTTTTAAGACCTGTTGGATTTTTTCTTTAGTGGGGACTCCAGGGAATTGAGTCTGCAGCTCACCAGGGAATTGGTGGGAGGAAGAAGTCAGGGGGAAAATCTCGTTGTGTTAGATTTACTAGCCTGACTTTGCATACCCTCTGTGTAAGGGGGAAGAGAGATTAGCTATCTTGGTACTTCTATTTCCAGGACTGGAAACAGGGAGGGGGGAGTAGCTCTGTTTAGATTCACGGAGCTTGCTTCTGTATATCTCTCCAGGAACCCAGGGAGGGAACACCTGGAGGGGAGGAGGGGGAAGGGAAATGGTTTATTCCCCTTTGTTGTGAGACTCAAGGCATCTGAGTCTGGGGGTCCCCCGGGTAAGGTTTTTGGGAGACCACAGTGAGCCAGGCACTGTATAAATCCCTGGCTGGTGGCAGCTTTACCAGGTCCAAGCTGGTAACTAAGCTTGGAGGTTTTCATGCAAACACCCATATTTTGAACGCTAAGGTCCAAATCTGGGAAAAAATGTTATGACACCCCTCCCCCCTGAGCCTCCATTACGAGCTGTCCAGGCTACCACTGCTCAGTGTGTGGCCAGTCTCTGTGTTTTCTGCTGCTCGTTCTGGGGAGCCTGGCTGGCCTTAGGGGTGGTGCCCCCCGATAGCCGCCCAGGGCTCCCTGGGTCAAAGGGCACCGTGTGGCAGTACAAAGGTGCTCACTGTTCTCCCCTGCCCCAGTGCTCCTCCATGGGTCCATAGAGGTTTGAGGGGAGTAAGGAGCAACCCTATGTGCTCCATGCGTCCTGGTCACTTTTCCCACTTGGGCTGTGCTGTGAGGGGAGCATCAGAAGCTGCTGCTCTCTGCCCTCCCGCTATGCAGCCCGGCTGAGGAAAGTGACCTGGATGCAGGGAGCTCGGATGATCTCACTTCTTGCCCCCACATCCCACAGCCCCTAGGGGTGCCCAGATGAGCAGCGTTCCAGGGAGGAGTGGGGGGCAGCAATGCCAGCTGCTCCATGCACACAGGTCAGTCTCCCCATGTGGGTGCAGGAGGGGGTGCAAGGGTTTCTGTGATGCCTATTCTATCAATATCGTCACTCAATACCAGGCACTCAAATTCACCAGTCTTAGTACTTAGACGTTTAGCGTTTGTATTTAAGCACTTCTAAAATGTGTCCCATTTTAGCTGTCTGCCATAACATGATGTAATTGAGGGAGACACTTTCATTTCACTGTTTCTCATCAGAACCTACCTGTACATTATCATCTTCCATCCTCTCCCCCTTACTAGGCTATAGAGAATCCCTGTGAATAGTTCCTCTCCTAACGGATGTCTCTGTCTGAACCCTGTGCTCCTCAGCGCCTGTTGGCTTTTCCCAGCTCTGAGGCTGTGTCTACACCGCGCACCTTACCACGGTTCAGCTGTGCCACTCTAACCGTGCCATTGTAAGGTGCGCTGTGTGGCCGTCCTTATCACTGAGAGAGAGCTTCCCCGGCATCAAAGCCAAACTACCTCCAATGAGGGGCAGGAGCTTTGTCACCGGGAGCACAGCTCCACCTATGATGCGCTGTTCACACTGCCGCTATTCATGGCTCAAATTTTGGCATTCGGTTAGTGTTTTTTCTCGCCGCAGAGAGACAAAATTTTTAGCAACAAAAGCCGAAATTAAAAAAAACTCCTCTGCAACCTATTTAATTTTACCTTTATGCAACCTTTATACTGCCTCCAGTTCTGGTATCCTCATTTGAAAAAGATTTTGTGAAATTGGAGCTAGGGCAGCAAAGAGCCACCAAATGTTCTGAGGGCTGGACAAAAATGCCTTCCAGTGAGCTATTGAAAGAGCTTAACCTGTTTAGCTTATCAAAAGAAGATTGAAAGGTGATTTCATTGAAATGTTGAACTGCCTTAATGGAGAGAAAAGATTGGGTATTTACGGGCTCTTGAATGGAGCAGAGAAAGGCATAACAAGACCCAATGGCTGGAAAGTGAAAAGAGACAAATTCATATTACAACTGAGGCACAATAGTCAACAGCGAGGATGATTCACCACAGGAGCAAGCTACCAAGGAAAGTGGTGGATTCAGCATCTCCTGATGTCATTTAATGAAGACTAGATGCCTTTCTGGAATGTGTTTGCCCCCAAAGTAGCTGTTATGTCATACAGGAGGCCTGTGATATGCAGGTTAGATGCTCTAATGGTGTCTTCTGACCATGAAGTCAACTAATTTCTGAAAAACTGAGTGTAGCATTGGGAGCAGCGTCTGATGTTTTCCTGTCTAGCCGGCTTGCTGCCTAGAACGAACGCTCCTTGAGTGGGGTGATCCACAGGGAGTAGCTCAAACCTCCAAAGTGCCTGGCCAGGGGCAGGACATTAGCCCAGCAAGGGAGGGGTGTGGCAGTGACATCACAAAGGCCTTTTGCAGGACCTCAGACTATTGGTCAAAGGTGGTGGGGAGGTGGTGACCTCACAGAGAGATGCTGATATCAGCCAGGCAGGACAGGGGCGAGGGGCCAGGAAAACCTCAGAGACCTCTGTGGCTTTGCTTCAGCACGTTTCCTTCTCCAGGTCTCTCTTTGAGGACTGAGAGATTATTTGGGGTCATGGACGTGAGCGCCAGGAGGAACCTCTTTCGAGTTTCCTCCTTCCCTTGTAGTGATTTTACTAGAAAACAGCCGTCCCTGTTTAGAAGGTAAGAGCCTCCTGGAGGTTTGAAACCTGTTCAGTCTGATCTATCTGGTGACAAGTGAATTCTAGGCATGGAAAACACGAGCTTAAGGAGGCAGAATTTTATTGCGCACCTGGGATTTTGTCCCGTCGAATCGCTGGGGACATTAGGGTTTGTCCTTTTTGTTTCACCTCTTCCTCCATCCCTCCCTCCTCTTCTTCTCTTGCTTCTTTTGTCCTTTCTCCTGTTCCGTTCCCAACAACAGAACGGAGGTGTGTGTGTGTGTGTTGCAGGGAAGTCCTCTGCAGCTCCCACTATGGAAGGTCCACCCAAAAATGTGGGACTGAAATAGTGCTCGGGCAGTGATCCCCACTGGTGACCTGGGCCATCATTTGGGCTCTCTGGTGAGAACCCTCAGCCTCCCGTCCTCAATCTCTACCCTGATTGGTTGAGCAGTGGGTTATTGACAGGGAGGAGACTCAGGTCCTTGTTGTTCTCTTTTAAGATCAAGTAAATAAGTCAGAACCAGTTCTATCTTTGATTATTTTTGCTGCTTCTCTGCATTAATTGTCTCTGAGCAGTTTATGATTCCCTCTAACATTGCAGTTCTCCTCAAATACTTGCTGAGTAATTACTGTCACTGTTGTTGGTCTGGAGCTCATCTGAGAGCACAGTATTCAGGTCATTCAACGTCTGAAATTCAAGATCCGATGGTTTGTTTGAAAATCAGGGCTCTTGGGTCCTATTCCCAACACTGCCTCTGACGGGCTGTGTGACCTAAGACAAGTCAATTCTCCTTTCTCAGCCTTAGCTTCTCCCTCTTTCAAGTAGGGATAATAATGATCCGCTCTTACCTACCTCATGGTGGGTGAAGGATGCGGATCCATTTGGGAGTGTCACTAGAAGTAGTGCATAATATGAAGTTTCCCATCATGTTTACTCAGAGCAGATTATGACATAATAGATTAGCTGAAATAGTCTATTTTATTTGTATTTTTTTATTTTGAAATTGTTAATAGTAGCAACGACTTAGCTCAGATTGAAGCATCTTATCTAATGGTTGAGATGTAAGTGTCTCCTCTTTGTGTGCGAGGAGACAATTTAACACAATCTGACAAAGAGGAGATGCTTTTGTTTTGCAACAAAATATTTTTGCAAAGATCTTTCATCCCACTTGTTATGATTTTGAGAAACAAACTGGTTTAGTCTAAATGGGATTTTCGGACAGAAACGGTTTGAATGAAATTTTCCCACCATCTCGATTCCTGGGCTCTGGGGTGTTTTCATCTGTTAGAACAGGAGTCAGAACTGGTTGCTTCTCTTTCTGGCTCTGCCATCGCCTTGTTGTGTAGGCCTAGGGTAGGTCACTTCCCTTCTCCCATCTGTCCAATCGGAACAGGAACAGTTCTCGAACTATGGGCAGTTTAGAGCCCAAGTGAGATAAGGGGTATTAAAGCCCTCTGTGAAGGAGAAAGGGGAGTTTCACAGTGTTTAGCACCAAGGAATTCTAAAGTTTGCTAAAATGTCTAGTCTGTAGAAACAAGAAATGGTCGGGGCCAAACTTATTAACCACTGCCTTTTTAAAGCCCATTCAAAGATGTGAGTCCCTATCTTTTAGGTACCTGTGGTTCTTTGCCAGCAGCAGAGAGGAGGTTCCTGCCTCCGTTTTTGTGGCCTTAACAAACCAGGTGTTGTGCCCCAGTTCTCGTCTCAGACCCCTGAAAAAGAAGATCTTCCCATCCATGAACAAGACAGGACCTATCTTTCAAAGGGGAAAAAAAAGACCTCTGGGACTTACAGACTAGCTAGCCTGACTGCCATAGCTGGAGAGATCCTGCAATACATTCTTAAACACTCAGTTTGTCAGCAGCACCTACAGGATGATTTGGTTCTTATGACTAGTGAGCGTGGAATTGTCAAGAACAAATCATTCCAAACCAATCCTCTTTCTTCTTTGGCAGGGTTCTGGGCCTGGTAGAGGTGAGTAAACAATAGATGGGATCTAGCTTGGTGTTACTAAGGCTTTTGACACAGTCCCATAGGACATTCTCAGAAGCAAACGAGGGAAATGTAGTTCAGCTGCAATCAGTGTAATGTGGGTGCAGAGCTGGTTGAAAGCCAAGACTCCAGGAGCCCTTCTCCATGTTTAGCTGCCCAACGGGGAGGGTGAACCTAGTGGGTCTGGCAGGGATCAGTCCGGTGTCAGGTACTACTCTATATTTTCATGAATGATTTGGAAAATGGAGTGGAGAGCATGCTCCTAAAGTTTACAACTGACACCAAGCACTTTGGAGCACAGGATTGAAATTCAAAACACCCTTAACAAATTGGAGACTTGGTCTTCTTCAGCCAAACTCCATGGTTAGGACTCTCTCTCTCTACACTGGGCTGAAGTGAAACCCCAGAGCCAAGCACTCATCCTGGGCAGTGAGTTCCGACCTTGATTGGTCAGATGCTGCTTAGCACTGTTAAAGCAGCTTTTGCTGGGAGATTCTCCCAGCACTTTCCAATAGCGGGAAGGTATGAAATCCCGATTTGACTGCTGGGGACAGAGCCCGAGAGTGGGGAGCAACTTGCCCAAAGTCCTCAGGAAACTGAAATCAACCAGCAGAGGAACCAATAGGAAACCCAGCAATGGAACTCAGGAGTCCTGGGGGTGTGCTGTGGTGACCAGATGTCCCAATTTTATAGGGACAGTCCGAATTTTGGGGTCTTATCTAGGATCCTATTACCCCACAGGCCATCCCGATTTTTCACACTTGCTGTCTGGTCACCCTAGGGTGTGCACATGTGTGGGTCCCAGCTGCTCCCTGCCCCCCTCATTGAAGCAGATGTGCAGGGTTACTGCCCTGGAAAGTTCAGGGCACCAGTGGATGTGGGGTTAGCTAGAGGTAGGGTCTGGCTTCAGGCAGGGCAAGGGCTGCGTGGCTGTCTGGCTTCAGGCAGGGGGGTGCATCAGGGGTTGGCTGGAGACAGGGCAGGGAGGATGCGGCTGGTGCAGGCAAAGCAGAAGGTGCAGGGCTGGCTGGAGACAGAGGCTGACTGCCGGCAGGGCAGGGCAGGGGGTGCAGGGCTAGCTGCCGGCAGGGTATAGGGCAGGGCCGGTGCAAGGAAGCTTCATGCCCTAGGCGAAACTTCCAACTTGTACCCTCCTCCCTGCCCTGAGGCGCCCCAGCCGTGGCAGCTCCCCACTACACCCTGAGGCTCCCCTCTTGTGGCAACTCTCCTGCTCTGCCCTGCGGCACCCCCCTCGCCCGAGCTCACCCCTGCGCCTAGCACGAGCACCCCAAGCACGCCGTGGCCGCTTCACTTCTCCCACCTCCAAGGCTTGCGGCGCCAAAGCCTGCCAAGCAGTCAAGCACCCTCCTCTGAGCCACAGCAGCCCTGACAGTTGACAATAGAGGCACCTTAACCCCTGAGTTCCTTCAATGTGTCCCCCTTCGGGGTCCAGCTCCGATCACCAGATACTCGGGGTATGTCTATACCACCTGCCAAATCGGTGGGCAGCGATCGATCCAGCGGGGGTTGATATATCGCGTCTAGTGTAGATGCAATACATTGAGTGCTCTCCCCTCGCCTGCTGTACTCCAGCTCGACGAGAGGAGCAGGCAGAGTTTACGGGGAGCTGCAGCAGTCAACTCACCGCAACTGTGACATTATAAGTATAATCTAATATCTCATTGAAAGGTGACAGGGCCAGAAAGAGTTAATTAACTCACCTCACCGACTGACCTGACCCGTGGGTGAACCTTAAAAACTGGTTAACAAGATATGTAAATGAACAGAGCTTTGAAATGCAAGTCTGCAGTGTTAGAGGTAGAAGGGGAGGTGTTTTTGGTCAGGTATTGTGATGTCAGCAAACAAGTCTTGTCTATTGCTATAGTTTTAATTCAAAGAGCAAAAAAAGAATATTAACATTTTTGATGATACTTGAGTGAAGTAGTATTATTGTCTGTGTCTCTTTGAAGGTTGTGGTAATCTGTATCTGAACTGTTTGATGGATGTACTAATTGCCAGGATGCTTGGAAGAAGAGTTAAGCCTATTGTTTTCTCAGGCTGAAAGGCTGCTGGAAATGTTTAAGAACCTGGGACACGATCCTTCTTCATCTCAGATCTGCTTTGGGTTTCAAGAGGGGGAAACCTTAAGCCACAAGGATTGAGATCCCCAGTCATTGACTGGAGCCACCCTGAATATGGACATTGGATTATAACCTATGGACTATTTCTAAAAGGACTTTTGGCAACTACAAGCTCATCTCTACTTTGTATCTGAACCTCAAAAATTGAATTCAACTCTATATGTCTATTAATCTTTTAACCAACACTCACTCTCTCTCTTTTCTTTTCTAATAAATTTTAGCTTAGTTAATAAGAAATGGCTATAGCATGTCTTTTAGGTAAAATCTACGTTATAATTGAACCTGGTTATGTGGCTGATCCTTTGGGATCGGAAGAATCTTTTCTTTTATATGATGAAGTATGATTTTCAGGAATCATCCTCATATCTAACAGGTGTGTCTGGATGGAGGCCTGAGACTGGGTATGTTAAGGGAACTGCGTGGTTTAAACTTCTAAGTAACCAGTGAGGTACTACAGAAGCTGTTTTGTGCTGGCTTGGTAAATCTAAGTATTGAAATAACCAGCAGCGTTTGGGATTTGTCTGCCCTGTTTTGTTTGCAATTCACTCTGATTGAGTGAGCTGATCAGGCTCCCACGGGGAGCACCGTCACACCTACAGCCAGGCTGCAGAGGTCCGGGGGATCTTAGGGGCCTTGGGGTGCACAGATACCTATGTCCAGGCCATAGCGGTCCCTGGGGGGCTTAGAGAGTTTGGGGGGGACACAGATACCAATCTCCATGCTCTAGGGGTCCCATGGGGGCTTAGAGGGTTCGTGGGGGGCACATATTCCTACATCCAGGCTGTAGGGTTACCAGGGGGGCTTAGGGGGTTAGTGGGGGTCAAAGATACCTACGTCTAGGCTGGAGGCATCCTGGGAGTCTTAGGGGATTTGTGGGCACCAAAGACACCTATGATGTCCAGGCTGTAGGGGTACCAGTGGGTTTTAGGGGTTCGAGTGGGCACAGATACGTATGTCCAGGCTGTATCGTTCCCAGGGGGGGTTAGAGGTTTCGTGAGGGGCACAGATATCTACGTCCAGATTGTAGATGTCCCGGGAGGGGGGCTTAGGGGGTTTTGGGAGTACAAATACCTATGTCCAAGCTGTAGGGGTTCCTGGGGGCTTAGAGGGTTTCTGAGGGGCACATATACCTACGTGCACACTGGAGTGTCGCAAGGGGCTTATGGAATCTATATGGGGTACAGATACCAATGTTCTGGCTGTATAGGTCCCTCGGGGGCTTAGGGGGTTTGTGGGGGGCACAGATACCTAAGTTCAGGCTGGAGGGATCTCTGAGTGTCTTAGGTGTTTGGTGGGAGGCACAGATACCTACGTCCAGGCTGCAGGGGTCTCGGAGGGGCTTAGGGTCTGTCACGGAGTGTGGGGGAGTCCGGTCCTGCACCCCTCTACCTGGGACTCACAGTGACTCTCAGCCAGCCAGTAAAACAGAAGGTTTATTGGACAACAGGAGCGAAGGATACAGCAGAGCTTGGAGGCACAAGCAGGACCCCACAATCAAGTCCTTCTAGGGGTTCAGGAAACTTAGTTCCCAGTTTGGGAATCCCTGAATTCCAACCACCCAGACCAAAACCGAAACTGAACTAACCCAACTCCCTCCAGCTGGCCATTTCCTGTGTCCAGATTCCCGGGCAAAGGTGCTGACCCCTCCCCCCGCCTAGCTCAGGTTACAGGCTGAGCACGTGTCCGGTCCTAAAGTCACCCCCTGCTCTCCCATCCCCCACACAGACAGTCCCTACTCCATCACAGTAATGCAGAGAACATTTCCCATATGGAGCAACAGTGACACCGTGTGGCCAGGCAGGGTAATGCACAGAGCATTTCCCGCATGGAGCAACATTGACACCTTGTGACCACACCAGGTAATGGACAGAGCATTTCCTGCATGGAGCAACAGTGACACCATGTGGCCATGCAGGGAAATGCACAGAGCATTTCCTGGATGGAGCACCAGTGATTCCATGTAGCCACGCAGGGTAATGTACAGAGCATTTCTCTCATTGAGGAACAGTGACAACATGTGGCCATGCAGGGTAATGCACAGAGCATCACGCCTATGTTGAGGCTTTAGAGATCCCTGGGGGCTTAGGGGTCTTGGGGGGCACAGATAGCGACGTCCAGGCTGGAAACATTCTGGTGGGCATTAGAGGCTTCATGAGGGGCACAAATATCTACGTCAGGGCTGGAGAGGTCCCTGGATGGCTTAGAGGGTTGTGGTGAGCATAGATACATACGTCCAGGCTGTAGTGGTCCCTGCGGGTTTAAGGAGTGGGTAAGGGTCACAGAAACCTAGGTATGGTCTTGAGGGGTCCCTAGGGGACTTAAGGGTTTGTGGTTGCGCAGATACCTATGTACCGGTTGGAGGGATCCCTGAGGAGCTTAGGGGGTTTGTGTGGTGTACACATAGCTATAACCAGGCTGGTGGGGGCCCTATGGGTCTTAGAAGGCTGGTGGGGGGCAGAGATATCTATGTAGGGACTGGAGAAGTCCTGGGGAGGGCTTTGGGGGTTCCTGGAAGTCACAAATATCTACGTCCAGGCTGGAGGAGTTCTGGGGGTATTAGGGAGTTGTGCGGGGGCACAGATACCTATATCGAGGCTGTAGGGGTCCTGGGGTTGCTTTGGATAATTTTGGGGTACAGATACCTACTTCCATGCTGTAGGGGTCGCTGGGAGGATCAGTGGGTTCGTGAGGGTGCACAGATATCTACCTCCGGTCTATAGGGATCCTGGGGGGGGGGCTTAGGGGTTTCTTAGGGGCACAGATACATTCATCCAGGCAAGAGGGGTCCTAGGGACCTTAGGGGGTTCATGCTGGGAACAGATACCTGCGTCTAGGCTGGAGGGGTTTCGGGGGTCTTAGGAGGGTTGTGTGGGCACAGATACCTATGTCGATGCTGGAGGGGTCCTGTCATGTCTTAGCGGATTCGTGGGGTCAGAGATACCTACATCTAGGCTGGAGGGGTTCTGCGGGGATTAGGTGTGTTTGGGGGGGGAACAGATACCTACATCCTGATGGTAGGTGGCCCTGGGTAGCTTAGGCGTTTTTTGTCGGTCACAGATACAAACATCCATGCTGTAGGGGTCCCGAGGGACTTTGTGGGGCTCTAGGGGTCACAGATACCTACCTACAGTCTGGAAGGTTCCTGTGGGTATTAAGGGGTGTGTGGGGCACACAGATGCCTACATCTGGGCTTGTGGGTTCCCTGGGGGGCTTAGAGGTTTGTGGAGAGCACAGATACCATTATCCAGGCTAGTTGGGTTCTGGTGGGATTAGGGGGTTGTGGGGGGCACAGATACCTATGTAAGCAGAAGCAGGATGAACTCTACCCTCACATCTGGTGGTGAATTATGGCAAGTGTGGAAAAGGATTTCAGGGTCTGATCATGTTTGCATAGACACACCCACCGTGCGTGACACGGCCACGGCAGCCTGGGATGGTTACTTTGGCAGCTATGGTATCCCCAGTTTATTTGTTGTTGGGGTGTGAGATGTGGAGTGTTGTCACCCTGATTGTGTGGATGAGGAACTGTGAAACAGCTTTGAGAGAGGGATTCTCACCATCAGTTGAGTGGCACTCAGTAGACAAGGGAGTGGGCTCCTTGGGTGAGCTAGAATCACCAATTGCCCTTTTTTTTTTTTTTTAAAGAGTTGAATAGCGGTGTTGATTTTTTATTCTCTTAAGAGTTGAATTTCTAGGTTCTTGACCTAAAATCGGTAAAAAGATGTGTTAGCTTGTGGGGGACTGTTAAACTCTATTGCAGAACACAGTAGCTGGCAGACAGGAGCAGTTTCTGGGAGTGGCTCACGGAGCGAGGTGAGTCTAGCAGTTTTGGGGGACAGCTGGAGTAGAACACAGGTCGGCTGGCAGAGCAGCTGGTGGACCGAGCTGAGCGTTTTGTGGGGAAGGCAAAAGCAGAATCCCATGGAGAGGCAGAGCAGTCAGCAGTGGACCACATAAGATGCCCCTTTCTACTCAGGATGGCAGGGGGAAAAACCCTGCAGATAGACTCTTGAACTCTGGGGTTGCGCAACTGTGGGTGATTTTGGGGTTGCTGGACTCTTGAAACATTGGAGATATTGGACTTTGGAGCCTTGGGGTGATTTGGGGATTGCTGGACTCATGAGCCCAGGGAAAAGAACACGGCCTAGTTGAGGTGTTTTCCCAATTTAATGCTATGTTGTTTATCTCCCGTTATTAATCATTTTCTGCTACACCCAGACTCTATGCTTGCGAGAGGGGAAGTATTGCCTCTTTGAGGCACCTAGGGGTGCGTATGTAAAATTTTCCCATGTCACAGGATGGGGGCTCGAGCTGGTTTGCATTACATTGTAGGCAAGGGACCCCTATGTATTGAACCCAGTCCTTGCTGCTATCAGTTCAGCCAGGCAGAAGGGTTCCACCTCCGTCCAGGCTCAAGGGGTCCCTGGGGGGCTTAGGGAGTTCGTGGGGGGGCACAGATATCTAGGTCCAGGCTGTAGGAGGTCGGGGGGGGCTCAGGAGTTTGGTGGGGGGCACAGATACCTACGTCCAGGCTGCAGGGGTCCCAGAAGGACTTAGGGGGTGTCACGTAGTGTGGTGGAATCTGACCCTGCACCCCTCTTCCTGGGACACACAGTGACTCAGCCAGCCAGTAAAACAGAAGGTATTTTTGGCCAACAGGAATGAAGGATACAGCAGGGCTTTTGGGCACGACCAGGACCCCTCAATCGAGTCCTTCTGGGGGTTCAGGAAGCTAATTTCCCAGTTTCGGATTCCCTGAATTCCAACAACCCAGCTCCAAACCAAAACTGTACTAACTCCCTCCAGCCAGCCCCTTCCTTTATTCAGCTTCCTGGGCAAAGGTGCTGAACCCCTCCCCTGCTGCCTAGCTTAAGTTACAGGCTTAGGTCCTGTCCCTCACCTAAAGTCACCCGCTGCTCTCCCTTCCCCCACACAGACAGTCCCCACTCCATCACAGTAATGCCCAGAGCATTTCGCGCATGAAGCAACAGTGACACCATGTGGCCACACAGGGTAATGAAGAGAGCATTTCCTGCATGGAGCAAGAGTGACACCGTGTGGCAACGCAGGGTAATGCCCAGAGCATTTCCCCCGTATAGCAACAGTGACACCATGTGGCCACACAGGGTAATGAACAGAGCATTTCCTGCATGGAGCAAGAGTGACACCGTGTGGCCATGCAGGGTAATAAACAGAGCATTTCCTGCATGGAGCAACAGTGACACCGTGTGGCCACACAGGGTAATGCACAGAGCATTGCCACGCATGGAGCAACAATGGCACCATGTGATCACGCAGGGTAATGCACACAGCATTTCCCCGCATGGAGCAACAGTGACACCGTGTGGCCACACAGGGTAATGCACAGAGCATTTCCTGCATGGAGCAACAGTGGCACAGTGTGGTCACGCAGGGTAATGCACAGAGAATTTCCTGCATGGAGCAACAGTGACACCATGTGGCCACACAGGGTAATGCACAGAGCATCGCACCTACGTGGAAGCTGTAGAGATCCCTCGAGGGCTTACGGGGGTTCGTAGGGTCACAGATACTACATCCAGTATGGGCGGGACCCTGGGAGAGTTAGGTTGGTTGTGAGGGGCATAGGTACTTGCGTCCAGGTTGTACAGGTCCTGGTGGGGATGAAAGGCTTCCTGGAGGACAGCAATATCTACGTCCAGGCTGAAGGGGTCCCTGGACGCTTAGGGGGTTGTGGTGAGCACAGTGATCCCTGGGGGTATAGGGACTTTGTGAGGGGCACAGAAACCTATGTATATCCTGGGGGGGTCCCTGGGGGGCGCTTAGTGGTACTGTAGGAGACACAGATACCTACGTCCAGACTATAGGCATTCTGGGGGGGCTTAGGGCTTTGGGGGGGCACAGATACCTACATCCAGGCTGGAGGGGTCCCGGGGGGCTTAGGTGGTTTGTGGGGAGGGGTACAGATATGTACATCCAGGCTGGAGAGGTTCCGGAGAGGATTAGGGGTTTTTGCGGATGGCAGAGATACCTATCTCCATACTCTAGGGGTCCCGGGGGCTTAGGGCTTTTTGGGAGGCACAGATATCTATGTCCAGGTTGGAGTGGTTCCTGGGGGGTTTAGGGAGTTCCTGGGGGGCACAGATACCTAGGTCCATGCTGTAGGGTTCCCTGGGTGGATTAGGGGTTTTCTGGGTGGCAGAGATACCTACATCCAGGCAATAGGTCTTCCAGGGGGAATTAGTGTGTTGGCGGGGCACAGATACCTAGGTTCAGGCTGGAGGGTTCCCTGGCGGGGGAGCTTACGCCATTTGTGTTGGGCACAGATATCTGCATCTAGGCTGGAGTGGTCCCTGGCGGGGCTAAAGCGGTTTCTGGTGGGCACAGATAACTACCTCCAGGTTGGAGGGGTTTCTCGGCACTTAGGGGTTGTGGGGGGCACAGATACTTCCATCCAGGCTGGAGGGTCCCTGGGGGGCTTAGCGGGTTCATGTGGGGCACAGATACCTAAGTCCAGGCTGGATGGGTCCAGGGGGGGCTTATGGGGTTCAGGGAGCACAGATGCTTATCTCTATGCTATAGGGGTCCCTGGTGGGCTTATGGGGGTTTGGGGGGCCCCAGATACCTAAGTCCATGCTGTAGGCGTCCCTACAGGTGCTTATGGGTTCGTGGGGTGCACAGATACTTATGTCCAGTCTGGAGGGGACAGGGGGGGTTGGGGTTTCATGGGGGGCACAGATACAAACCTCCAGGCTGTAGGAGTCCCAGGGAAGCTGTGGGGGTACAGATACCTACATCTAGTCTGGATGGGTCCTGGGGGTTATAAGGGGTTTGTGGGGGGCACAGATACCTAGGTACAGGCTGTTGGTGTCCCGAGGAGATTAGGCGGTTCACTGGGGGCTCAGATACATCCAGGCTGGATGTGTCCCGAGGAGCTTAGAGGGTTTGTGGGGTGCTCAGACACCTGTGTGCAGGCTGTAGGGATCCCTGGGAGGTTAGAGGTTCGTGGGTGTCACAGATAGGGACTTCCAGGCTGAAGGGGTCGCTGGGACGTTTAGGGGGTTTGTGGGTGTACAGATACCTACGTCCAGGCTAAAGGGGTAATGGGGGTGCTTAAGGAATCGGGGCGGACACAGATACCTACGTCCAGGGTCTAGGGGTCCCGAGGGGATTGGGGGTTGAGGGGGGAACTGATGCCTACGTCCTAGCTGAAGGGGTCCTGGGTGGTTTAGGAGGTTCGCTGGAGTCACAGATAATTAAGTCCAGGCTGTAGGGGTTCCTGGGGCATTCGGGGATTTCTGGGGGTCACAGATACCTACGTTCAGACTGGAAGGGTTCCAGAGGGCTTAGGAGATTTATAGGGGGACAGATACCAACATCCTGGCTGTAGGGGTTCCCGTGGGGATTAGGTGGTTTATGGGGGGCACAGATTACTCATAGACTCTTAGACTCTAGGACTGGAAGGGACCTCGAGAGGTCATCGAGTCCAGTCCCCTGCCCTCATGGCAGGACCAAATACTGTCTAGACCATCCCTAATAGACATTTATCTAACCTACTCTTAAATATCTCCAGAGATGGAGATTCCACAACTTCCCTAGGCAATCTATTCCAGTGTTTAACTACCCTGACAGTTAGGAACTTTTTCCTAATGTCCAATCTAAATCTCCCTTGCTGCAGTTTAAGCCCATTGCTTCTTGTTCTATCACTGGAGGCTAAGGTGAACAAGTTTTCTCCCTCCTCCTGATGACACTTTTTTAGATACCTGAAAACTGCTATCATGTCCCCTCTCAGTCTTCTCTTTTCCAAACTAAACAAACCCAATTCCTTCAGCCTTCCTTCATAGGTCATGTTCTCAAGACCTTTAATCATTCTTGTTGCTCTTCTCTGGACCCTCTCCAATTTCTCCACATCTTTCTTGAAATGTGGTGCCCAGAACTGGACACAATACTCCAGTTGAGGCCTAACCAGCGCAGAGTAAAGCGGAAGAATGACTTCTCGTGTCTTCTTTACAACACACCTGTTAATGCATCCCAGAATCACGTTTGCTTTTTTTGCAACAGTATCACACTGTTGACTCATATTAAGCTTGTGGTCCACTACGACCCCTAGATCTCTTTCTGCCATACTCCTTCCTAGACAGTCTCTTCCCATTCTGTATGTGTGAAACTGATTGTTCCTTCCTAAGTGGAGCACTTTGCATTTATCTTTATTGAACTTCATCCTGTTTACCTCAGACCATTTCTCCAATTTGTCCAGATCATTTTGAATTTTGACCCTGTCCTCCAAAGCAGTTGCAATCCCTCCCAGTTTGGCATCATCCGCAAACTTAATAAGCGTACTTTCTATGCCAACATCTAAATCGTTGATGAAGATATTGAACAGAACCGGTCCCAAAACAGACCCCTGCGGAACCCCACTTGTTATACCTTTCCAGCAGGATTGGAAGCCATTAACAACTACTCTCTGAGTACGGTTATCCAGCCAGTTATGCACCCACCTTATAGTAGTCCCATCTAAATTGTACTTTCCTAGTTTATCTATAAGAATATCATGCGAGACCGTATCAAATGCCTTACTAAAGTCTAGGTATATCACATCCACCGCTTCTCCCTTATCCACAATGCTCCTTATCCTATCAAAGAACGCTATCAGATTAGTTTGACACGATTTGTTCTTTATAAATCCATGCTGGCTATTCCCTATCACCTTACCACCTTCCAAGTGTTTGCAGATGATTTCTTTGATTACCTGTTCCATTATCTTCCCTGGCACAGAAGTTAAACTAACTGGTCTGTAGTTTCCTGGGTTGTTTTTATTTCCCTTTTTATAGATATGCACTATATTTGCCCCTTTCCAGTCTTCTGGAATCTCCTCCGTCTCCCATGATTTCCCAAAGATAATAGCTAGAGGCTCAGATACCTCTTCTATTAACTCCTTGAGTATTCTAGGATGCATTTCATCAGGCCCTGGTGACGTGCAGGCATCTAACTTTTCTAAGTGATTTTTTACTTGCTCTTTCCTTATTTTCTCTTCTAAACCTACCCTCTTCCCGTAAGCATTCACTATACTAGACATTCCTTCAGACTTCTCAGTGAAGACTGAAACAAAGAAGTCATTAAGCATCTCTGCCATTTCCAAGTCTCTCGTTACTGTTTTCCCCTCCTCAATGAGCAGTGGGCCTACCCTGTCCTTAGTCTTCCTCTTACTTCTAATGTATGACAGATACCAATGTCCTGGCTGTAGATGTTCCTCCACGGTTGCTTCAGGGCTGGAAGAGCTCCCACTCCCTTCTATTACCTGGGGGCTGCAGCAGGGGCACAGAGCTTCTCTGGTCTCACTCCTTTACCCCTGCCCCGCTGTGGCCCTGATACCAGAGAAGCTCTGTGCCCCTGCTGCAGCCTATGCGCCATATCAGGGAATGGGAGCTCCTCCAGCCCTGGAGCCACCGTGAGGGAGACTTTTCCAGGGGGACCCAATTTGGCCAGCGGCCCCCGGGACCCCGACAGCCTGGATGTAGGGTTATGTGCGACCACAGCCCCTCTATGTACCCCAGGACCATCTACAGCCAGGACATTGGTATCTGTTCCCCCCGAACCCACAAAGCCCCCCAGGGACCTTTACAGCCAGTATGTTGGTATCTGTGCCCCCCATAAATCTCCTAAGCGCTCCAGGACCCCTCCAGTCTGCATGTAGGTATCTGTGACCCCCATAATTCTCCTAAGACCTCTGGGACCCCTCTAGTCTGCACGTAGGTATCTGTGACCCCCAGAAATCCCTGAATGCCCCAGGAACCCCTACAGCCCGGACTTAGGTATCTGTGACTCCAACAAACCTCCTAAACCACCCAAGACACCTCCAGCTATGACGTAGGTATATGTTCCCCCCTCAACCCCCAATCCCCTCGGGACCCCTAGACCCTGGACGTAGGTATCTGTGTCAGCCCCGATCCCTTAAGCACTCCCATTACCCCTTCAGCCTGGACGTAACTACCTGTGACCCCCACGAACCCCCTAAGCCCCCAGGGATCCCTACAGCCTGGACACAGGTGTCTGAGCACCGCACGAACCCCCTAAGCTCCTCGGGACACATCCAGCCTGGATGTATCTGAGCCCCCAGTGAACCGCCTCATCTCCTCGGGACACCGACAGCCTGTACCTAGGTATCTGTGGCCCCCATAAACCCTCTGTACCCTCCAGGACCCCTCCAGCCTAGATGTAGGTATCTGTACCCCCACAGCCCCCTGGGACACCTACAGCCTGGAGGTTCGTATCGGTGCCCCCCATGAAACCCCACCCCCCCCGCCCCCTCCAGCCTGGACATAAGTATCTGTGCACCCCATGAACCCATAAGCACCTGTAGGGACGCCTACAGCATGGACTTAGGTATCTGGGGCCCCCCAAAACCCCCTAAGCCCACCAGGGACCCCTATAGCCTAGAGATAAGTATCTGTGCCCCCTGAACCCCATAAGCCCCCCCTGGATCCCTCCAGCCTGGATTTAGGTATCTGTGCCCCTTACGAACCCGCTAAGCTCCCCAGGGACCCTCCAGCCTGGACGGAGGTATCTGTGCCCCCCACAATCCCTAAGTGCCGAGACACCCCTCCAGCCCTAAGGTAGGTATTTTTGCCGAACACAAACAGCCTAAGCCCCCTCTATCTGTTCCCCCCCAACACACTAATTCCCCCTAGAAACCCTATTGCCTGGACTTAGGTATCGCTGCCCCCCACAAACCCCCTAAGCCTCCCAGGGACCCCTACAGCCTAGACGTATGTATCGGTACCCCTCAGAAAACCCCTAATCCACCCGGGGACCCCTACAGCATGGACCTAGGTATCTGTGCCCCCCAGGAACCCCCTAAACCCCCCAGGAACCACTCCAACCTGGACATAGTTATCTGTGCCTCCCAAAGAAACCCTAAGCCCCCCAGCGACCCCTAGATCCTGGAGATAGGTATCTCTGCTGTCCACAAAAATTCCTAGAGATAAGCATCTGTGCTCCCTGAACCCCATAAGCCCTCCCTGGACCCATCCAGCCTGGACTTAGGTATCTGTGCCCCACATGAACCCGCTAAGCCCCCCAGGGACCCTCCAGCCTGGATGGAAGTATCTGTGCCCCCCACAGACCCTAAGTGCCGAGAAACCCCTCCAGCCTGGAGGTAGTTATCTGTGCCCACCAGAAACCGCTTTAGCCCCCACAGGGACCACTCCAGCCTAGATGCAGATATCTGTGCCCAACACAAATGGCGTAAACCCACCCCCCGGGAACCCTCCAGCCTGAACCTAGATATCTGTGCCCCCCCAACACACTAATACCCCCTGGAAGACCTATTGCCTGGAAGTAGGTATCTCTGCCCCTCACAAACCCCCTAAGCCCCCCAGGGACCCCTACAGCCTAGACGTAGGTATCTCTGACACCCAGAAAACCCCTAATCCACCCAGGGAACCCTACAGCATGGACCTAGGTATCTGTGCCCCCCAGGAACTCCCTAACCCCCGCAGGAACCACTCCAACCTGGACATAGATACCTGTGCCTCCCAAAAAACCCTAAGCCCCCGGGACCCCTAGAGTATGGAGATAGGTATCTCTGCCATCCGCAAAAACCTCTAATCCTCTCCGGAACCTCTCCAGCCTGGATGTACATATCTGTGCCCCTCCCCACAAACCACCTAAGCCCCCCGGGACCCCTCCAGCCTGGATGTAGGTATCTGTGGAACCCCAAAGCCCTAAGACCCCCCAGAATGCCTATAGCCTGGACGTAGGTATCTGTGTCTCCTACAGTACCACTAAGCCCCCCCAAGGGACCCCTCCAGGACATACATAGGTATCTGTGCCCCTCACAAAGTCCCTATACCCCCAGGGATCACTGTGCTCACCACAACCCCCTAACCGTCCAGGGACCCCTTCAGCCTGGACGTAGATATTGCTGTCCTCCAGGAAGCCTTTCATCTCCACCAGGACCTCTACAGCCTGGACGCAAGTATCTATGCCCCTCACAACCCCCCTAACTCTCCCAGGGTCCCGCCCGTACTGGATGTAGCTATCTGTGACCCTGTGATCCCCCGTATGCCCTCGAGGGACCTCTACAGCCTCCACGTAAGTGCGATGCTCTGTGCATTACCCTGTGTGGCTACACGATGTCACTGTTGCTCCATGCAGGAAATGCTCTGTGCATTACCCTGCGTGACCACATGGTGCCACTGTTGCTCCATGCAGGAAATGCTCTGTGCATTACCCTGCGTGACCACATGGTGTCACTGTTGCTCCATGCAGGAAATGCTCTGTGCATTACCCTGCGTGGCCACACGGTGCCACTGTTGCTCCATGCAGGAAATTCTCTGTGTATTACCCTGCGTGGCCACACGGTGCCACTCTTGCTCCATGCAGGAAATGCTCTGTGCATTACCCTGTGTTCCCACACGGTGTCACTGTTGCTCCATGCAGGAAATGCTCTGTGCATTACCCTGTGTGGCCACACAGTGTTACTGTTGCTCCATGCGCGAAATGCTCTGGGCATTACTGTGATGGAGTGGGGACTGTCTGTGTGGGGGATGGGAGAGCAGGGGGTGACTTTAGGTGAGGGACAGGACATAAGCCTGCAACTCGAGCTAGGCAGGGCTGAGAGAGTGAGCACCTTTGCCCGGGAAGCTGGACACAGGAAGGGGTCGGCTGGAGGGAGTTAGTTCAGTTTTGGTTTGGAGCTGGGTAGTTGGAATTCAGAGAATACCAAACTGGGAACTAAGCTTCCTGAACCCCCAGAAGGACTCAACTGACAGGTCCTTGTTGTGCCCCAAAGCCCTGCTGTATCCTTCGTTCATGTTGGCCAAAAAAACCCTCTGTTTTACTTTCTGGCTGAGTCACTGTGTGTCACTGGAAGAGGGGTGCAGCGCCAGATTCCACCACACTCCATGACACCCCCTAAGCCCCTCGGGGACCCCTGCAGCTGGGACGTAGGTATCTGTGCCCCCCACCAAACCCCTGAGCCCCCCAGGGACCCCTACAGACTGGACCTGGATCTCTGTTCCCCCCAGGAACCCCCTCAAATCCCCAGGGACCCCTTCAGCCTGGACATAGGTGGAACCCGTCTGCCAGGCTGAATTGATAGCAGTAATTACTGGGTTCAATAAATAGGGGTCCCTTCCCTATTACGTAATGCAAACCAGATCTAGCCCTCACCAGTGGCATGGGAAAATTTTACATACACACCCCTAGGTGCCTCAAAGAGGCAATACTTCCCCTCTCGCAATCATAGAATCTGGGTATAGCAGAAAATGTTTAATAACGTGAGATAAACAACATAGCATTAAATTTGGAAAACACCTCAACTAGGCCGTGTCCTTTTCCCTGGGCTCTAGAATCTAGCAATCCCCAAATCACCCCAAGACTCCAAAGTACAATACCTCTAATATTTCAAGACTCCAGCAACCCCATAATCACCCACATTCCCGCAGCCCCAGAGTTCAAGAGTCTATCTGCTGGGTTTTCGCCCCTGCCAGCCTGGGTAGAAAGGGGCACCTTACGTGGTCCACTGCTGTCTGCCCTGCCTCTCCGTGGGATTCTGCTTCTACCTTTCCCACAAACTGCTCAGCTCAGTCCACCAGCTGCTGTGCTCCACCAGCCAACCTGTGACCTGCTCCAGCTGTCTGCAAAAACTACTTAGCTTACTTCACTCCGTAAGCCATTCCAAGTGTTCCACAAACTGCTCTTCTCCATCATCTACTCTGCAATATACTTTCAAACTCCCCCACCATTCAACACGGCACTTCAATTACGTCAGTTCAGGAACCTGGATCTTCAGTTATTAAAAAATTCAAAAACCACCTCTACTATTCAATTGTTAAAAAAGAAGAAAATGTAATTGGTGTTTTTGGCTCAGCCAAGGAGCCCACTCCCTTGTCTAGTGAGTGCCACTTAACTGATGGTGAGAATCCCTGTCTCAAAGCTGTTTCACAGTTCCTCATCCACACAATCAGGGTGACAACACTCCACATCTCACACCCCAACAACAAATAAACTGGGGATACCATAGCTGCCAAAGTAACCATGCCAGGCTGCCGTGGCCGTGTCACGCATGGTGAGTGTGTCTATGCAAACATGATCAGACCCTGAAATCCTTTTCCACACTTGCCATAATTCACCACCAGATGAG
The DNA here is from genome assembly GCF_025201925.1 of Gopherus flavomarginatus. Lineage (NCBI taxonomy): Eukaryota > Metazoa > Chordata > Testudines > Testudinidae > Gopherus > Gopherus flavomarginatus. Next base: position 981 of record NW_026114799.1, on the reverse strand, counting down.
AGGGTAGAGTTCATCCTGCTTCTGCTTACATAGGTATCTGTGCCCCCCACGACCCCCTATTCCCACCAGAACCCATCTAGCATGGATAATGGTATCTGTGCTCTCCACAAACCTCTAAGCCCCCCAGGGAACCCACAAGCCCAGATATAGGCATCTGTATGCCCCACACACCCCTTAATACCCACAGGAACCTTCCAGACTGTAGGTAGGTATCTGTGATCCCTAGAGCCCTACAAAGTCCCTCTGGACACCTACAGCATGGATGTTTGTATCTGTGACCGACAAAAACCGCCTAAGATACCCAGGGCCACCTACCATCAGGATGTAGGTATCTGTTCCCACCCCCAAACACACCTAATCCCCGCGAAACCCCTCCAGCCTAGATGTAGGTATCTCTGACCCCACGAATCCGCTAAGACATGACAGGACCCCTCCAGCATCGACATAGGTATCTGTGCCAACACAACTCTCCTAAGACCCCCAAAACCCCTCCAGCCTAGACGCAGGTATCTGTGCCCAGCATGAACCCCCTAAGGTCCCTAGGACTCCTCTTGCCTGGATGAATGTATCTGTGCCCCTTACAAACCCCTAAGCCCCCCCCCCCAGGATCCCTATATACCGGACGTATATATCTGTGCACCCTCACGAACCCTCTGATCCTCCCAGCGACCCCTACAGCATGGAAGAAGGTATCTGTACCCCAAAATTCCCCAAAGCAACCCCAGGACCCCTACAGCCTCGATATAGGTATCTGTGCCCCTGCACAACTCCCTAATACCCCCAGAACTCTTCCAGCCTGGACGTAGATATTTGTGACTTCCAGGAACCCCCAAAACCCTCACCAGGACTTCTCCAGTCCCTACATAGATATCTGTGCCCCCCACCAGCCTTCTAAGACCCATAGGGCCCCCACCAGCCTCGTAATAGCTATGTGTATGCCACACAAACCCCCTAAGCTCCACAGGGCCCCTCCAACCGTTA
>NW_026114798.1:0-44420 GCF_025201925.1 Gopherus flavomarginatus | reverse complement strand
AGCGCCCTAATCCGGCAAGAAGGGTCGCTCCCCAGTGGTCTCGCAGAGCTAGGGAGAGGAGGCAGCGCCCTACTCCCTCAGGAAGGGCCGCTCCCAAGTGGTCTCGCAGAGCTAGGGAGAGGAGGCAGAGCCCTACTCCCTCAGGAAGGGCCGATCCCCAGTGGTCTCGCAGAGCTAGGGAGAGAAGGCAGCACCCTAATCCCGCAGGAAGGTCCGCACGCCAGTGCTCTCGCAGAGCTAGGGAGAGAAAGCAGCGCGAACATCCCGCATTAAGGGCCGCTCCACAGTGGTTTCGCAGAGCTATGGAAAGGAGGAAGCGCACTAAACTAGAAGGAAGGGTCGCTACCAAGTGGTCTCGCAGAGCAAGGGAGAGGAGGCAGCGCCCTAATCCCGCAGAAAGGGCCGCTTCCCAGTCGTCTCGCAGAGCTAGGGACAGGAGGCAGCGCCCTAATCCCGCAGGAAGGGCTGCTCCCCAGTGGTCTCGCAGAGCTAGGGAGAGAAAGCAGCGCCCTAATCCCGCAGGAAGGGCCACTCCCCAGTGGTCTCGCAGAGCTAGGGAGTGAAGGCAGCACCCTAATCGCTCCGGAAGGGCCGCTCCCCAGTGGTCTCGCAGAGCAAGGGAGAGGAGGCAGCGCCCTAATCCCGAAAAAAGGCCGCTCCCCAGTGGTCTCGCAGAGTTAGGGAGAGAAGGCAGCGCCCTAATACCGCAGGAAGGGCCGCTCCCGAGTGGTCTCGCAGAGATAGTGAGAGAAGGCAGCGCCCTTATCCCGCAGGAAGTGCTGCTCCCCAGTGGTGTCGCAGAGCTGGGGAGAGGAGGCAGCGTCCTAATCCCGCAGGAAGGGCCACTCCCCAGTGGTCTCGCAGAGCTGGGGAGAGGAGGCAACGCCCTAATCCCGCACGAAGGGCCGTTCCCCAGTGGTCTCGCAGAGCTCGGGAGAGGAGGCAACGCCCTAATCCCGCATTAAGGGCTACTCCCCACTGGTCTCGCAGAGCTGGGGAGAGGAGGCAGCGCCCTAATCCTGAAGGAAGGGCCGCTCCTGAGTGGTCTCGCAGAGCTAGGGAGAGAAACCAGCGCCCCGCCCGCGCAGGAACGGCCGCTCCCCAGTGGTCTCGCAGAGCTAGGGAGAGAAGGCAGTGCCCTAATCCCGCAGGAAGGGCCGCTCCCCAGTGGTCTCGCAGAGCTAGGGAGAGAAGGCAGCTACCTAATCCCGCAGGAAGGGCTGCTCCCCAGGCCCCTGGCAGAGCTGGGGAGGGAAACTAGCGCCCCGCCTCCGGTGGAGGGGACGCTCCCCAATGGTCTCACAAAGCTAGGGAGACGAGGCAGCGCCCTAATCCCGCAGGAGAGGACGCTCCACAGTGGTCTCGCAGACCTAGGGAGAGGAGGCAGTGCCCTAATCCCGCAGGAATGGCCGCTCCCCAGTGGTCTCGCAGAGCTAGGGAGAGAAGTCAGTACCCCGCCCCCGCAGGAACGGCCGCTCCCCAGTGGTCTCGCAGAGCTAGGGAGAGAAGGCAGCGCCCTAATCCCGCAGGAAGGGCCGCTCCCCAGTGGTCTCGCAGACCTAGGGAGAGAATGCAGCGCCCTAATCCCGCAGGCAGGGCCGCTCCCAAGTGGTCTCGCAGAGCTAGAGAGAGAAGGCAGCGCCCTAATCCCGCAGGAAGGGCCGCTCCCCAGTGGTCTCGCAGAGCTAGGAAGAGCAGGTAGAGCCCTAATCCCGCAGGAAGGGCCGGTCCAAAGTGGTCTCGGAGACCAAAGTAGAGAAGGCAGCGCCCGAATCCCGTAGGAAGGGGTGCTCTCCATTGGTATCACAGAGCTAGGGAGAAAAGGCAGCACCCTAATCCCGCAGGAAGGGCTGCTCCCCAGGCCGCAGGCAGAGCTGGAAAGGGAAACCAGCGCGCCGGCCCCGGTGGAAGAGCCGCTCCCTAACGGTCTCACAGATCTAGGGAGACGAGGCAGCGCCCTCATCCTGCAGGAGAGGCCGCTCTACAGTGGTCTCGCAGAGCTAGGGAGAGGAGGCAGTGCCATAATCCCGCAGGAACGGCCTGTCCCCGTGGTCTCGCAGAGCTAGAGAGAGAAGGCAGCGCCCTAATCCCGCAGGAAGGGTCGCTCCCCAGTGGTCTCGCAGAGCTAGGGAGAGATGGCGGCGCCCTAATCCCGCAGGAAGGGCCGCTCCCCAGTGGTCTCGCAGAGCTAGGGAGAGAAGCCAGCGCCCCGCCCCCACAGGAAGGACCGCTGCGTTGTGGTCTTGCAGAGCTAGGGAGAGAAGGCAGCGCCCTAATCCCGCAGGAAGGGCCGCTCCCCAGTGGTCTGACAGAGCTAGGGAGAGAATCCATCGCCCCGCCCCCGCAGGAACAGCCACTCCCCAGTGGTCTCGCAGAGCTAGGGAGAGAAGGCAGTGCCCTAATCCCGCAGGAAGGGTCGCTCCCCAGTGGTCTTGCAGAGCTAGGGAGAGATGGCGGCGCCCTAATCCCGCAGGAAGGGTCGCTACCCCATGGTCTTCCAGAGCTAGGGAGAGCAGGCAGCGCCCTAATCCCGTAGGAAGGGCTGGTCCCCAGTGGTCTCGCAGACCTAGGGAGAGAAGGAAGCGCCCTAATCCCGCAGGAAGAAGTGCTCTCCAGTGGTATCGCAGAGCTAGGGAGAGAAGACAGTGCCCTAATCCCTCAGGAAGGGCTGCTCCCCATGCCCCTGGCAGAGCTGGGGAGGGAAACCAGCGCCCCGCCTTCAGTGGAAGGGCCGCTCCCCAATGGTCTCAAAGAGCTAGGGTGACGATGCAGTGCCCTAATCCCACAGGAAAGGCCGCTTCTCAATGGTCTAGCAGAGCAAGAGAGATGAGGCAGTACTCTAATCCCGCAGGAACGGCCGGTCCCCGTAGTCTCGCAGAGCTAGGGAGAGAAAGCAGCACCCCGCCCCCGCAGGAACGGCCGCTCCCCAGTGCTCTCGCAGACCTACGGAGACAAGGGAGCGCCCTAATCTCGCAGGAAGGGCCGCTCCCCAGTGGTCTCTCAGAGCTGGGGAGAGAAGGCAGCGCCCTAATCCCGCAGGAATGGCCGCTCCCCAGTGGTCTCACAGAGCTAGGGAGAGAAGCCAGTACCCCGCCCCCGCAGGAACGGCCGCTCTCCAGTGGTCTCGCAGAGCTAGGGAGAGAAGGCAGCGCCCTAATCCCGCAGGAAGGGCCGCTCCCCAGTGGTCTCGCAGACCTAGGGAGAGAATGCAGCGCCCTAATCCCGCAAGAAGGGCCGCTCTGCAGTGGTCTAGCAGAGCTAGAGAGAGAAGGCAGCGCCCTAATGATGCAGGATCGGCCGCTCCGCAGTGGTCTCGCAGAGCTAGGGAGACAAGGCAGCGCCCTAATCCCGCAGGAAGGGTCGCTCCCCAGTGGTCTCGCAGAGCTAGGGAGAGAAGGCAGCGTCCTAATCCTGCTTGAAGGGATGCTCCCCAGTGGTCTCGAAGAGCTAGGAAGAGAAAGCAGAGCCTTAATCCCACAGGAATGGCAGCTCCCCAGTGGTCTCGCAGAGCTATGGAGAGAAGGCGGCGCCCTAATCCCGCAGGAAGGGCCGCTCCCCAGTGGTCTCGCAGAGCTATGGAGAGGAGGCAGCGCCACTAATCCCGCAGGAACGGCCGCTCTCCAGTGGTCTTGCAGAGCTAGGGACAGCAGGAAACACCCTAATCCCGCAGGAAGGGCAGCTCCCCAGTGGTCTCGCAGAGCTGGGGAGTGGAGACAGCACCCTAATCCTGCAGGAAGAGCCGCTCCCTAATGGTCTCGCAGAGCTGGGGAGAGGAGGCAGCGCCACTAATCCCGCAGGAACGGCCGCTCCCCAGTGGTGTTGCAGAGCGAGGGAGAGAAGGCAGGGCCCTAATCTCACAGGAAGGGCACCTTCCCAGTGCTCTCGTAGAGCTGGGGAGAGGAGGCAGCGCCCTAATCCCACAGGAAGGGACGCTCCCCAGGCCCCTGGGAGAGCTAGGGAGAAAGGGCAGCGCCCTAGTCCCGCAGGACGGGCTGCACCCAAGGCCCCTGGTAGAGCTAGGGAGAGAAGGCAGCGCCCTAATTCCGCAGGAAAGGCCGCTCCTAGTGGTCTCGCAGAGCTACGGAGAGGAGGCAGAACCCTAATCCCGCAGGAAGGGGCGCTCCCCAGTGGTCTCGCAGAGCTGGGGAGAGAAGGGGGCACCCTAATCCCGCAGGAAGAGTCGCTTCCCAGTGGTCTCGTAGAGCTATGGAGAGCAGGCAGCGAACTAATCCCGGAGGAAGTGCCGCTCCCCAGTGGTCTCGCAGAGCTAGGGAGAGGAAGAAGCGCCCTAATCCCGCAGATAAGGCCGCTCCCCAGTGGTCTCGCAGAGCTGGGGAGAGGAGGCAGCGCCCTAATCATGCAGCTGGGGCCACTCCCTAAGTGGTCTCGCACAGCTGGGGAGAGGAGGCCCCTGGCAGAGTTCGGGAGGGAAGGCAGCGCCCCGCCCCCGCTGGAAGGGCCGTTCCCCAGTGGTCTCGAAAAGCTAGGGATAGAAGGCAGCGCCCTAATCCCACAGGAAGGACAACTTTCCAGTGGTCTCACAGAGCTAGGGAGAGAAGGCATCGTCCTAATCCCGCAGGAAGGGCTGCTCCCCAGGCACCTGGCAGAGCTAGGGAGAGAAGGCAGCGCCCTAATCCCGCTGGAACGGCCGATCCCCGGTGGTCTCGCAGAGCTAGGGAGAGAAGGCAGCGCCCTAATCCCGCATATAGGGCCGCTCCCCAGTGGTCTCGCAGAGCTAGGGAGAGAAGACAGCGCCCTAATCCCGCAGGAACGGCCGCTCCCCAGTGGTCTCGCAGAGCTAGGGAGAGAAGGTGACGCCCTAATCCCGCAGGAATGGACGCTCCCCAGTGGTCTCACAGAGCTAGAGAGAGAAGACAGCGCCCTAATTCCGTAGGATGGGCCGCTCCCCAGGCCTCTGGCAGAGCTGGGGAGGGAAGCCAGCGCCCCGCCCCCGCAGGAAGGATCGCTCTCCAGTGGTCTCGCAGATCTAGGGAGAGAAGACAGCGCCCTATAAACGCTGGAACAGCTGCTCCCCAATGGTATCGCAAGCTAGAGAGATAAGGCAGCGCCCTAATGCCGCAGGAACGGCCGCTCCCTAGTGGTCTCGCAGAGCTTGGGAGAGGAGGCAGCACCTCAATCCTGCAGGACGGGCCGCACCCCAGTGCTCTCGCAGAGCTACGGAGAGGAGGCAGCGCCCTAATCCCGCAGGATGGGCCTCTCCCCAGTGGTCCCACAGAGCTGGGGAGAGGAGGCAGCGCCCTAATCCCGCTGGAAGGGCCGCTCCCCAGTGGTCTCGCGGATATGGGGAGAGGAGGCAGCGCTCTAAACCCTCAGGAAGGACCGCTCCCCAGTGGTCTCACAGAGATGGGGAGAGGAGGCAGCGCCCTAATTCCGCAGGAAGGGCCGCTCCCCAGGGGTCTCACAGAGCTGGGTAGTGGAGACAGCGCCCTAATCCAGCAGGAAGGACCGCACCCCAGTGGTCTCGCAGAGCTGGGGAGAGGAGGCAACGCCCTAATCCCGCAGGAGGGGCCGCTCCCCAGTGGTCTCGCGGAGCTGAGGAGAGGAGGCAGCGCCCTAATCCCGCAGGAAGGGCCGCTCCCCAGTGGTCTCACAGAGCTAGGGACAGGAGGCAGCGCCGAAATCCCACAGGAAGGACCGGTCCCCAGTGGTCTCACAGAGCTGGGGAGAGGAGGCAGTGCCCTAATCCCACAGGAAGGGCCGCTCCCCTGTCGTCTCGCAGAGCTGGGGAGAGGAGGCAGACCCCAAATCCCAAAGGAAGGGCCTCTCCCCAGTGGTCTCACAGAGCTGGGGAGAGGAGGCAACGCCCTAATCCCGCAGGAAGGGCCGTTCCCCAGTGGTCTCAAAGAGCTGGGAAGAGCAGGCAGGGCCCTAATCCTGCAGGAAGGGCCGCTCCCCAGTGATCTCGCAGAGCTAGGGAGAGAAGGCAGCACCCTAATCCCGCAGGAAGTTCCGCACGCCAGTGCTCTCGCAGAGCTAGGGAGAGAAAGCAGCGCGAACATCCCGCAGGAAGGGCCGCTCCCCAGTGGTTTCGCAGAGCTATGGAGAGGAGGAAGCGCCCTAATCTAGAAGGAAGGGTCGCTACCAAGTGGTCTCGCAGAGCAAGGGAGAGGAGGCAGCTCCCTAATCCCGCAGGAAGGGCCGCTTCCCAGTCGTCTCGAAGATCTAGGGACAGGAGGCAGCGCCCTAATCCCGCAGGAAGGGCTGCTCCCCAGTGGTCTCGCAGAGCTAGGGAGAGAAAGCAGCGCCCTAATCCCGCAGGAAGGGCCACTCCCCAGTGGTCTCGCAGAGCTAGGGAGTGAAGGCAGAACCCTAATCGCTCCGGAAGGCCCGCTCCCCAGTGGTCTCGCAGAGCAAGGGAGAGGAGGCAGCGCCCCGCCCCCGCAGGAACAGCAGCTCTCCAGAGGTCTCGCAGAGCTAGCGAGAGAAGGCAGCGCCCTAATCCCGAAAAAAGGCCGCTCCCCAGTGGTCTCGCAGAGTTAGGGAGAGAAGGCAGCGCCCTAATACCGCAGGAAGGGCCGCTCCCGAGTTGTCTCGCAGAGATAGTGAGAGAAGGCAGCGCCCTTATCCCGCAGGAAGTGCTGCTCCCCAGTGGTGTCGCAGAGCTGGGGAGAGGAGGCAGCGTCCTAATACCGCAGGAAGGGCCGCTCCCCAGTGGTCTCGCAGAGCTCGGGAGAGGAGGCAACGCCCTAATCCCGCATTAAGGGCTACTCCCCACTGGTCTCGCAGAGCTGAGGAGAGGAGGCAGCGCCCTAATCCTGAAGGAAGAGCCACTCCCGAGTGGTCTCGCAGAGCTAGGGAGAGAAACCAGCGCCCCGCCCGCGCAGGAACGGCCGCTCCCCAGTGGTCTCGCAGAGCTAGGGAGAGAAGGCAGTGCCCTAATCCCGCAGGAAGGGCCGCTCCCCAGTGGTCTCGCAGAGCTAGGGAGAGAAGGCAGCTCCCTAATCCCGCAGGAAGGGCTGCTCCCCAGGCCCCTGGCAGAGCTGGGGAGGGAAACCAGCGCCCCGCCTCCGGTGGAGGGGACGCTCCCCAATGGTCTCACAAAGTTAGGGAGACGAGGCAGCGCCCTAATCCCGCAGGAGAGGACGCTCCACAGTGGTCTCGCAGACCTAGGGAGAGGAGGCAGTGCCCTAATCCCGCAGGAATGGCCGCTCCCCAGTGGTCTCGCAGAGCTAGGGAGAGAAGCCAGTACCCCGCCCCCGCAGGAACGGCCTCTCCCCAGTGGTCTCGCAGAGCTAGGGAGAGAAGGCAGCGCCCTAATCCCGCAGGAAGGGCCGCTCCCCAGTGGTCTCGCAGAGCTAGGGAGAGAAGGCAGCGCCCTAATCCCGAAGGAATGGTCGCTCCCCAGTGGTCTCGCAGAGCTAGGGAGAGAAGCCAGTACCCCGCCCCCGCAGGAAGGACCGCTCCCCAGTGGTCTCGCAGAGCTAGGGAGAGAAGGCAGCGCCCTAATCCCTTATGAAGGGCCGCTCCCCAGTGGTCTCGCAGACCTAGGGAGAGAATGCAGCGCCCTAATCCCGCAGGCAGGGCCGCTCCCAAGTGGTCTCGCAGAGCTAGAGAGAGAAGGCAGCGCCCTAATCCCGCAGGAAGGGCCGGTCCAAAGTGGTCTCGCAGACCAAGGTAGAGAAGGCAGCGCCCGAATCCCGCAGGAAGGGGTGCTCTCCAGTGGTATCACAGAGCTAGGGAGAAAAGGCAGCGCCCTAATCCCGCAGGAAGGGCTTCTCCCCAGGCCGCAGGCAGAGCTGGGAAGGGAAACCAGCGCGCTGGCCCCGGTGGAAGAGCCGCTCCCTAACGGTCTCAAAGATATAGGGAGACGAGGCAGCGCCCTAATCCTGCAGGAGAGGCCGCTCTACAGTGGTCTAGCAGAGCTAGGGAGAGGAGGCAGTGCCATAATCCCGCAGGAACGGCCTGTCCCGTGGTCTCGCAGAGCTAGAGAGAGAAGGCAGCGCCCTAGTCCCGCAGGAAGGGCCACTCCCCAGTGGTCTCGCAGAGCTAGGGAGGGAAGGCAGCGTCCTAATCAAGCAGGAACGGCCTGTCCCCGTGGTCTCGCAGAGCTAGAGAGAGAAGGCAGCGCCCTAATCCCGCAGGAAGGGTCGCTCCCCAGTGATCTCGCAGAGCTAGGGAGAGATGGCGGCGCCCTAATCCCGCAGGAAGGGCCGCTCACCCGTGGTCTCCCAGAGCTAGGGAGAGAAGGCAGCGCCCTAATCCCGCAGGAAGGTCAATCTCCACAGTAGTCTCACAGAGCTAGGAAGAGGAGGCAGCGCCGTAATCCAGCAGGAAGGGCCGCTCCCCAGTGCTCTGGCAGAGCTGTGGAGAGGAGGCAGCGGCCTAATCCCGCAGGAAGGGCCGGTCTCCAGTTGTCTCGCAGAGCTAGGGAGAGAAGGCAGCGTCCTAATCCCACAGGAACGGCCGGTCCCCGTGGTCTCGCAGAGTTAGGGAGAGGAGGCAGCGCCCTAATCCCGCAGGAAGGGCCGCTTCCCATTGGTTTCGGAAAGCTTGGGAGAGGAGGCAGCGCCCTAATCCCGCAGGAAGTTCTATCTCCACAGTGGTCTCGCAGATCTCGGGAGAGGAGCAGCGCCCTAATCCCACAGGAATGGCCGCTCCCCAGTGGTCTCACAGAGCTAGGGAGAGAAGCGAGTACCCCGCCCCCGCAGGAACGGCCGCTCTCCAGTGGTCTCGCAGAGCTAGGGAGAAAAGGCAGCGCCCTAATCCCGCAGGAAGGGCCGCTCTGCAGTGGTCTCGCAGAGCTAGAGAGAGAAGGCAGCGCCCTAATCCCGCAGGAAGTGAAGCTCCCCAGTGGTCTCGCAGAGCTAGGGAGAGCATGCAGTGCCCTAATCCCGCAGGAAGGGGTTCTCTCCAGTGGTATCACAGAGCAAGGGAGAAAGGGCAGCGCCCTAATCCCGCAGGAAGGGCTGCTCCCCAGGCCCCTGGCAGAGCTGGGGAGGGAAACCAGCGCGCCAGCCCCGGTGGAAGGGCCGCTCCCTAACGGTCTCACAGAGCTAGGGAGAGGAGGCAGTGCCATAATCCCGCAGGAAGGGCCGCTCCCCAGTGGTCTCGCAGAGCTAGGGAGGGAAGGCAGCGTCCTAATGCCGCAGGAACGGCCTGTCCCCGTGGTCTCGCAGAGCTAGAGAGAGAAGGCAGCGCCCTAATAACGCAGGAGGGGCCGCTCCCCAGTGGTCTCGCAGAGCTAGGGAGAGAAGGCAGCGCCGTAATCCCGCAGGAAGGGTCGCTCCCCGGTTGTCTCGCAGAGCTAGGGAGAGAAAGCAGCGCCCTAATCCTGCAGGAAGGGCCGCTCCCCAGTGGTATCGCAGAGCTCGGGAGAGAAGGCAGCGCCCTAATCCCGCAGGAAGGTCAATCTCCACAGTAGTCTCACAGAGCTAGGAAGAGGAGGCAGCGCCCTAATCCAGCAGGAAGGGCCGCTCCCCAGTGCTCTGGCAGAGCTGAGGAGAGGAGGCAGCGGTCTAATTCCGCAGAAAGGGCCGGTCCCCAGTTGTCTCGCAGAGCTAGGGAGAGAAGGCAGCGTCCTAATCCCGCAGGAACGGCCGGTCCCCGTGGTCTCGCAGAGTTAGGGAGAGGAGGCAGCGCCCTAATGCCGCAGGAAGGGCCGCTTCCCAGTGGTCTCGGAGAGCTAGGGAGAGGAGGCATTGCCCTAATCCCGCTGGAAGGGCCGATTCCCATTGGTCTCGGAAAGCTTGGGAGAGGAGGCAGCGCCCTAATCCCGCAGTAAGTTCGATCTCCACAGTGGTCTCGCAGAGCTCGGGAGAGGAGGCAGCGCCCTAATCCAGCAGGAAGGGCAGCTCCCCAGTGGTCTCGCAGAGCTAGGGAGAGAAGAAAGCGCCCCGCCCCCACAGGATGGGCCGCTGCCCTGTGGTCTTGCAGAGCTAGGGAGAGAAGGAAGCGCCCTAATCCCGCAGGAAGGGCCGCTCCCCAGTGGTCTGACAGAGCTAGGGAGAGAATCCAGCGCCCCGCCCCCGCAGGAACGGCCACTCCCCAGTGGTCTCGCAGAGCTAGGGAGAGAAGGCAGCGCCCTAATCCCGCAGGAAGGGCCGCTCCCCAGTGGTCTCGCAGAGCTAAGGAGAGCAGGCAGCGCCCTAATCCCGTAGGAAGGGCCGGTCCCCAGTGGTCTCGTAGACCTAGGGAGAGAAGGCAGCGCCCTAATCCCGCAGGAAGAAGTGCTCTCCAGTGGTATTGCAGAGCTAGGGAGAGAAGGCAGTGCCCTAATCCCGCAGGAAGGGCTGCTCCCCAGGCTCCTGGCAGAGCTGGGGAGGGAAACCAGCGCCCCGCCCCCGGTGGAAGGGCCGCTCCCCAATGGTCTCACAGAGCTAGGGTGACGATGCAGTGCCCTAATCCCACAGGAAAGGCTGCTTCACAGTGGTCTAACAGAGCAAGGGAGAGGAGGCTGTACCCTAATCCCGCAGGAAGGGCCGTTCCCCAGTGGTCTCGCAGAGCTAGGGAGGGAAGGCAGCATCCTAGTCCCGCAGGATGGGGCGCTCCCCAGTGGTCTCGCAGAGCTAGGGAGAGAATGCAGCGCCCTAATCCAGCAGGAAGGACCATTGCCCAGTGGTCTAACAGACCTCTGGAGAGAAGGCAGCGCCATAATCCCGCAGGAAGGCCGCTCCTCAGTGGTCTCGCAGAGCTAGGGAAAGAAAGCAGCACCGTAATCCCGCAGGAAGGGCCGCACCCCAGTGGTCTCGCAGAGCTAGAGAGAGGAGGCAGCGCCCTAATCCCGCAGGAAGATCAATCTCAACAGTGGTCTCGCAGAGCTGGGGAGAAGAGGCAGCACCCTAATCCAGCAGGAAGGGCCGCTCCCCAGTGCTCTTGCAGAGCTGGGGAGAGGACGCAGCGCCCTAATCCCGCAGGAAGGGCCGCTCCCCAGTGGTCTCGCAGAGCTATAGAGAGAAGGCAGCGCCCTAATCCCGCAGGAAGCGCCGGTCCCCAGTGGTCTCGCAGACCAAGGGAGAGAAGGCAGCGCCCTAATCCCGCAGGAAGGGGTGCTCTCCAGTGGTATCACAGAGCTAGGGAGAAAAGGCAGCGCCCTAATCCCGCAGTAAGGGCTGCTCCCCAGGCCCCTGGCAGAGCTTGGGAGGGAAACCAGTGCGCCGGCCCCGGTGGAAGAGCCTCTCCCTAACGGTCTCACAGAGCTAGGGAGAGGAGGCAGTGCCATAATCCCGCAGGAAGGGCCGCTCCCCAGTGGTCTCGCTGAGCTGGGGAGGGAAGGCAGCGTCCTAATGCCGCAGGAACGGCCTGTCCCCGTGGTCTCGCAGAGCTGGAGAGAAAAGGCAGTGCCCTAATAACGCAGGAGGGGCCGCTCCCCAGTGGTCTCGCAGAGCTAGGGAGAGAAGGCAGCGCCCTAATCCCGCAGGAAGGGTCGCTCCCCAGTGGTCTCGCAGAGCTAGGGAGAGGAGGCAGCGCCCTAATCCCGCAGGAAGTGCCGCTCCCCAGTTGTCTCGCAGAGCTAGGGAGAGAAGACAGCGCCCTATTCCTGCAGGAAGGGCCGCTCCTCCGTGGTCTCGCAGAGCTAGGGAGAGAAGGCAGTGCCCTAATCCTGCAGGAAGGGCCGCTCCCCAGTGGTATCGCAGAGCTAGGGAGAGAAGGCAGTGCCCTAATCCCGCAGGAAGGTCAATCTCCACAGTTGTCTCACAGAGCTAGGAAGAGGAGGCAGCGCCCTAATCCAGCAGGAAGGGCCGCTCCCCAGTGCTCTGGCAGAGCTGAGGAGAGGAGGCAGCGGCCTAATTCCGCAGAAAGGGCCGGTCCCCAGTTGTCTCGCAGAGCTAGGGAGAGAAGGCAGCGTCTTAATCCCGCAGGAACTGCCGGTCCCCGTGGTCTCGCAGAGTTAGGGAGAGGAGGCAGCGCCCTAATGTCGCAGGAAGGGCCGCTTCCCAGTGGTCTCGGAGAGCTAGGGAGAGGAGGCATTGCCCTAATCCCGCAGGAAGGGCCGCTTCCCATTGGTCTCGGAAAGCTTGGGAGAGGAGGCAGCGCCCTAATCCCGCAGGAAGTTCGATCTCCACAGTGGTCTCGCAGAGCTCGGGAGAGGAGGCAGCGCCCTAATCCAGGAGGAAGGGCAGCTCCCCAGAGGTCTCGCAGAGCTAGGGAGAGCAGGCAGCGCCCTAATCCCACAGGAAGGGCCGCTCCCCAGTGGTCTCGCAGAGCTAGGGAGAGACGGCGGCGCCCTAATCCCGCAGGAAGGGCCGCTCCCCAGTGGTCTCGCAGAGCTAGGGAGAGAATCCAGCGCCCCGCCCCCGCTGGAACGGCCACTCCCCAGTGGTCTCGCAGAGCTAGGGAGAGAAGGCAGCGCCCTAATCCCGCAGGAAGGGCCGCTCCCCAGTGGTCTCGCAGAGCTAGGGAGAGAAGGCAGCGCCCTAATCCCGCAGGAAGGGCCGCACCCCGGCGGTCTGGCAGAGCTAGAGAGAGGAGGCAGCGCCCCAATCCCGCGGGAAGGTCAATCTCAACAGTGGTCTCGCAGAGCTGGGGAGAGGAGGCAGCGGCCTAATCCCGCAGGAAGGGCTGCTCCCCAGTGGTGTCGCAGAGCTGGGGAGAGGAGGCAGCACCCTAATCCCGCAGGAAGGGCCGCTCCCTAGCTGTCTCGCAGAGCTGAAGAGAGATGGCAGCGCCCTAATCCCGCAGGAAGGGCCGCTCCCCAGTAGTCTCGCAGAGCTAGGGAGAGTAGGTAGCACCCTCATCCCACAGGAAGGGCCGATCCCCAGTGGTCTCGCAGAGCTAGGGAGAGAAGGCAGCGCCCTAATCCCGCAGGAAGGGCCGTTCCCCAGTGGTCTCGCAGAGCTATGGAGAGTAGGCAGCACCCTAATCCCACAAGAAGAGCCGCTCCCCAGGCCCCTGGCAGAGCTGGGGATGGAAGCCAGCGCCCCACCCCCAGAGTAACGGCCGCTCCCCACTCCCGTCGCAGAGCTAGGAAGGAACCTAGCACACCACACGCCCAGGAACGGCCGCTCTCTAGTCCCCTCGCAGAGCCGGGGAAACAATCACGCGCCCTGACCCTGCTTATACTGCTGCTGCCCAGTCCTCTGGCAGAGCTAGGGAGGGATGGCAGCGCCTTACTCCCACAGGAACGGCCGCTTTACATTCCCCTTGCAGACCTGGGGAGGGAAGGCAGCGCCCCTCCCCCGCAGGGCTGCACACTGGCCATGGCCATGGCCAGGAGCGCAGCGCAGAAGCTGCTCCAGCCAGCTCATTGGGGTGGGGGCAGCACGGAGCAGGCAGGGCCCAGGTGGGCGAGGGGCGGAGACAAAAGTGGGGCGGACACGCTCCTGCCAGGAGCTGCCTGGTTCACCCCTTGCCCGGGAGCTGCAGGAGGGGCCCGGATCATGGCTCGGCTGCAGAGCTTGGAGCCCAGGCTGGGCCCAGGAGTGAGAGGATGGGGAAGCTGGGGGTGTAGTAGAGGTTGGAGCCAAGAATTGGTTGGAGATGGGGTTATGCCACTTCCGCTTGGCGGCAGGGGGGCCCTCTGGCTTTTTTTTTTTTGCTCCACCCCCCACATCCCAATATTTCATCTTTGATATCTGGTCATCCTAGCCTGATATGAAGGAGGATGTCTGGACCAAGGGGCCAGGGACTGGCCTTTGCTAGAGAAACCACTGTCAAGTTTTAGCTACCTAGGACAAGTCAGCAAATAAGAACAATCTCAGGTATCAGTAACTGCTACAGGTTGCAAATTCCTACATGCAGCAGTTTCTGGCACTACACCTGCACAGCTCTGCTCCCCGGCTCTTCTCGGGCTCCTGCTCTCTCCTTAGCTCTGCCCCACTCTCACCCAGGCAGTTCCAGCTCACATGGAGGATGGGACTCCCTGGCCTGGTGACTCCCTCATTACACTGCCTGGCCTGTCAGTGCAGCTAACTTGGAGCTTTGGCCTCTCCCCATTGTCCCTGGGGACTGTCAGTCTCAGGGCCCTGATTTCTCATTGATCCTTCCCCCTTCCTTTGGTGCTGGGAACTAGCCAACCAACCCCCCCAAAACACACACACACTAAGTTTTAGTAAAGGGCCAAGAGCCCCCTTACTCAAGCAGCCCCATGAGGGTCACCGATGTGCAGAGAAGGCACCACAAGCTGCTCCCATGGTGTAATGGGCAGCACTCAGGACTCTGAATCCTGTAATCTGAGTTCAAATCTCAGTGGGACCTTGTGTTGGCTTGTGGTCATAGGCGGCAGGTTATATACATTTGTGGTGCTCGTGCTCCAGGAACATTTAGGGCTGGGGGCCCTGCTCCAGCAATATTTGGAGTTGAGTCTCTTCCCCTGGCCCCTGCCTGGCACCCCTCCCCTCTGCTGTGGTGCATCCCTGCCTGAAAAAAAGCAGCATGGGCCTGTCCCCTGCCTGCTCCTGCTGCTGGAGTAGAGGGATTCTGGGCAGAACTGCTGCCCCAGAGTCCTAGTGCAGGCTGCCCTCAGCCTCTCCAACACCCCCAACCCTGAGCTCCCTCTGAACCCTCATACTCTGCCCCAGTCCTGAGCCCCCTTCTGCATCATGAATCCCTCATCCTCAGCCCTACGCTCCCTCCCAGAGGGTGCACTCCTTCCCACCCCCAGAGCCTGCACCTCTCACCCCTTCCTACAACCCTGCCGGAGCCTGCACCCAGCACCCAAACTCCATCCTAAAGCCTGAATCCTGCACCCTAATCCCCCCCAAAACCCCCTCCCAGAGCCTTAGGCAGGTGGAGGTGGAGTTTGGGGGCGGGTTCTGGGCACCACCAAAATTTCTACAAACTTGCCACCCACCCATGCTTGTGGTAATGCCCCAGAGCTCAACTCCCCTGTCTCCAGCTGTGTAAGAGTGAATCTTTCCCCTCCTGCTGGGTGACTCACACCTCCTAGAGCCAGGTCTTTGGCAGGGATGGCCACAATGGGATAGGGCTCTAGAACTTGCTACCCTGATAGTTGGGATTCTTGCTGCTGCACCTGATGTTCACAAGCTTGGCCCTTGTGCTTCCTACTACACGTTTCCTCTGGCCCACATGGTGTTTGATGGGGAGAGATGATGCTAAGGGAGAAGCAAGCAGCAGACAGCTCCCATGACAGAGAAAGAAATGCTAGGGGGCGCTGTGCTGCAAGGAGTGAATGGGGTTGGCAGGGAATGGGAGGATCTTCCCTCACAGCAGGTGCGTCTGTCTCCCTCCCAATTCCTCCCCAGCCCTACCCCAGCCCAGGCTAATCCCAGCCCAGCTACCAGGATTAAATTTGGCCTGGATTCCCCAGCTGCTGGGGGTGGGGGGTGGGGCTGGGAAGAATGAGCCTCTACTCCTCCTTCCCCAGACACAGTTGCATGGGCACAGACCAAAGGAGCCTGCAGCACTGCTGCCTAGAGGAAACTGAGGCACCAGCCAGTGACAGACACATCATGGCTCTCCTCATCCTCATCCTCTTTTCCATATACAACCTGGCCAGGGGAGGGGGGGTAAACTCAAGGTAGTTGCATAGTTAACCTGTGGAACTCCTTGCAAGAGGATGTTGTGAAGGGCAAGAATATAACAGGGTTCAAAAAAGAACTAGATAAGTTTATGGTGGATAGATCCATCAAGGACTATTAGCCAGGGTGGGCAGGGATGGTGCCTGTAGCCTCTGTTTGTCAGAAGCTGGGAATGGGCAACAGGGGATGGATCGCTTGATGATTCCCTGCTCTGTTCATTCCTTCTGGGGCACCTGGCACTGGCCACTGTCAGAAGACAGGAGGATACTGGGCTAGATGGACTTTGCGTCTGAACCAGTCTGGCCGTTCTTATGTCTCCCTTGGCGCAGCAGTGACACCCAGTGGGCAGAGTAATGCACAGAAGGTGTTTTGCTTGGCGCAGCAGTGACACCAAGTGGCCAATCAGGGTAACACACAGAGTATGTTTCCCTTGGAGCAGCAGTGACACCCACTGGTCAGATGGCGTAATGCGCAGCATGTGTCTGCCCTCTACAAGCAGTGACACCCACGGACCAGTCACGCTAATGCACAGAGTGTGTTTCCCACCAATCTGGGTAAGGCACAGAGCATGTTTCCCATGGAGCAGCAGTGACACTCAGTGACCTGCAGGGGTGGCGTCAGACTCTTCTCCTTTAGTGGGGGACTGAGGCTACATCTACACTACAGGATAAATTTGAATTAGCTTAAACCGATTTTATAAAACAGATATTATAAAGTCGATTGTGAGCGTCCACACTAGGCACACGAATTCGGTGGTGTGCGTCCATGGTCCGAGGCTAGCGTCAATTTCTGGAGCGGTGCACTGTGGGTAGCTACTGTAAAATAATGAGGCCAATAACGTTGATTTGCGTCCACACTAAGCCCTCGTCCAGACTAACCCGCGGCATCGGCGGGTTAAAATCGATTGCTCGGGGATCGATATATCGCGTCTAGTCTGGACGCGGTGTATCGATCCCCGAGCGCGCTTACATCGATTCCGGAACTCCATCAATCCGAACGGAGTTCCGGAATCGACGCGGAGAGCCGCGGACATCGATGGCGCCCCGTCCAGACTGGTGAGTATCTCGATTTTAGAAATTCGACTTCAGCTACGTTATTCCCGTAGCTGAAGTTGCGTATCTAAAATCGATTTTAATTCCTAGTCTGGACGTGGCCACACTAATCCTAATCAGATATAGTAATATCGATTTTAGCGTTACTCCTCTAGTTTTGTAGGAGTACAGAAATCGATTTAAAGAGCCCTTTAAATTGATATAAAGAGCAGTGTAGTGTGGACGGGTGCAGCGCTAAATCGATTTAACGCTGTTAAAATCAGTTTAACAGCGTAGTGTAGACCAGGCCTGAGATGGGCTAGACAAAAAAAATTGGGGAGCTGTGCCCCCCATCACCTGGCCTCACCCTTCACGGGGGCCATGCCTCTGTTCCTTCTCAGTTAAAGGCCAGGCTCATCTCCTCTCCCCCCGGCTAGGGTTTACAGCAATACAAACTTTATTAAAATAAAATAGTAAACACGGTTTACTTAAAATATTCTAAATCTGTCCAAATTTTAGTACTGAATCCAAAGTTCTCTTAAAGATCCCATCAGTAACCAAAACCTAAATGAAAAATTGAAACCAAAAACAAGACTTAATTTAAAACCCAAACATTAAGAAAAACTTTGTTTGTAAAAATAAAAACTAGCAAATGCTGTAAATTAATAATTTCAACATTTTATCAAAAAAGTGTGCTACAGTAGAATGATAAAATAACATCAAATAAATATGCATGACCTCTAAAACCTCCTATAAAGGAATTGAATCCTTGAATACTGGTCAAATTGTAATAAAATATGCAGAACTATGTCAAAACTGGTGTTGCAAGTCAGCCATTTGAATCCAGCAAATGTCAATAAAAAGCTCCATTCCAACTAAAAAAAACAAAACAACCCAATAAACCAAAATGGTCACAGCCTGAAACAAACCTACACAGAAGCAAAATTAAACCTGTACCAACACTGGAACAAACGATGTAAATTTCTAATTCTAACTTCTTGTTTCTCCCAGGAGGAAGGTGTTTTGCACCCCAGTAACCTGGCTGTCACTGCAGCTTTCCTTTCACTAAATAAGATTTGTACCAAATATAAATTGCCCTCCAATTTCTCTAAGAGAAATTGAAATTGTATCTTTGCACTAATATCACAAGTGTGCAAGTCCATCCCCTCAGAGCAGCCCCACACCCTGAGGCCAGGGGAGAATCCCAACTGGTTTGTGCATTTGTAACCCTGGGGCCTGAAGCTGATGAGAGAAAGGGAAATGATCCATCTTGGAGCCTTCCGATATCACCTGCGGGGAGCACAGGGATTTGACTGAGTGACATCCTGGCTAATTTTCACCTTGTTCTGTGCCAGCAGGCTCCGCTGGAGAGCTCGGGAGTGACTTGACCATGGCAGCACCCTATTTACATATTAAAAGCTGGCATTTTGGGGTCAATGGGGTAAAATGTGAGTACTTTTGGGGTTGGGACCCACATGAGAAGGGATGTGGACAAACTGGAGAGAGTCCAGAAGAGGGCAATAAAAATGATTAGGAGACTGAGACACATGACTTACGAGAACCTAGAGGCCATATCCTGTATGTTAAGCTAAGGCAAAGTTAGCATATCTATATTGTGACCTTTTACTCAGAGAGGAAAATCGACCTTTCTCATGTTACTTAAAGAGATAAGTACCCATGCCTGTCCAAGACCTTTACTTAGACCAATTGACAATGGAGAATGGCATAGAGTTTTATTCAGTGTTGTACCCACAGATTTAACAGGTACACTACAAGCTAACTTATGTGCATATGTACATGTCATCAACAAGCACAAACATACTAGTCTATGAAGTAAATGTACCCTAATGTTTTGTGGGTGAGGAATGAAATTTGGGCATAGGAGGAAGGATTTCCGGCCCTTGTGCCCTATAAAAGAGGTAAGTCACCTCGCTAGAGCACTTTGCTCTATCATTGTGACTTACATCCTCCACTCTCTCTCTGTGTACTAGCAGTAGGCTGTACTTGTTCTGAAACTTTAAGTTTCAAGGGAACTAGGCTAAGTTCGGTTTCCCTATGTTTTTAGTCTTTGTTTATTAGGTTTTGATTTTAAGTTTAACATATTCAAGTAAACCCTAAGTAACACTAGCTTTCCCTAAGCACTGCATCTTTCACTTAAGAATTGAGAAACCTGAACTGCAAGGCTGGTCCTGTGTTTCTTACCACCAGGTTATCAAGGAAGGCTGTGAGTATATTAACCAAAACTTTGTTGTATATAATGCCATATGTATCTTTTGAATAGCAGTAATGCAAATGTAACTTTGTAACTCAATTAAATTAAATAACATGTAAGCTAATCAATTAAATTTTCATCAAATTATCCAAATTAATATTATTGGTACACCCTATATCAGGCTACATGGGACAGAGAGTTGGAATGCAGAGGGATGAAGGCACTGGCTCTGGGGGTGCAGACTGTGGGGTGGGGTTAGAATGAGACATTCAGGGTGCAGTAGAGAGCTCAGGGTTAGGATAGAGAATTGGGCTGTGAATGCTCTGGAATGAGGCCAGGAAAGAGAAAATTGAGATGCAAGAGAGAAGTCAAGCTAGAGCAAAAAGCAGAGAAGAAGTGTGCAATTTGAGCTGCAGAGGGAAGAAAAAAGCCTCTGCCTGTCCCCTTTCACCAAAGCATCTAAGAACCAGATGAAAGACATCTTTTCCCCACTGCAACAACAATTCCAGTTGACCTGGACTGAGGAAGGAAACCTTCCTCTTTGCAGCACTAGCAGACCTGGGCTGAGTCACAACCACACCACACTCTGGTGTTCCTGGACTGGGACATGGGAGGGGCTCCTCTCTTCTCCATTTGGGACATGGTGGGATGAGAGAAGTGACAGAGCTTTACGGGAAATAATAATTTGCCTGATTCATGTGCCAGTCCAAGTCCTTGTTAACCCAAACAAGCCGTTTATCCTGCATGCTGATGCCATTTTGGAGGGTCTGGGAGCAGTCCCGTACCAGGAAGTGGAAGGAAATCTAAATCCGTAGGCATTGCCAGCTGAGGACTGTCTGATAGCGAAACTCGCTATCCCACCACCAGCAGCAGTTCTTGGTCTTGAAATGGGCCATCACTGAGAAATTTCGAGACTACTTGTGTGGTGCTCAGTTTCAGGTGTGGACAGAGAACAATCCACTGACTTATGTGTTAACAAGGGCTAAGCTGGATGCTACAAGGCAGAGATGGGTGGCTACTTTTGCTAGCCATAACTTCGCATTCAATACCAATGTGTTGGTATAACAGGGAGTGTGATTTATCAGGACCACCAATTCTTGGCTAGGGGGAGGATGTAAGCAAGGTGAGAATGAACTTTACCCTGACATCTGTTGGTGATCTGTTGTAAAGGCCTTTTGTTGCTGATATGCATGCTCACACCCACCCCGCATTGCATGATGGGGGTGCATGTCCAAAGGGTTTTTTCAGCTGCTGTGGGATCCCCGGTCTCTTTCTTATTAGGGCATTGGTAATAAAGTACAGTTATTCTGGTGATATGAATCAAAGACAGTAGAACGGAACTTAGCAGTTCATGATTTCGGGACTCATCCGAACCTACATAACTCTCGTTAGGCAAGGGACATGGGTTCCAAAGGATAGTGAAATAAGAGAGATTGAAAAGGAATATTTGTATTTAGCAGCATGCTTTTTTTGTGAAATGTTTAAATGCACATTTTATGTCCTTTGTATCTCTCTAGTTTAAAAATAGAGTTTTTTATCATTCTAATTCATATTTGGATCAATACTACAGATAAAAAATGATTAATGACTAAATGCAATTTTTAGACATACATAAGCTACTGGGCTTTGATCTCATTTCCACACTGAAAGTTTTAAACAACTCCGTAGTTGGGGAAAATGCTTCTTTCCGCTCAGACAACAAGAAAATTTTGCAGATTGGACTGTGGGAAGTCAGCTGTGGGACACGAAATACCTCTGCAACCTGATTCTTAGTCACAGGTCAGCGGGTGGGTTTATGTAAATTCTGGACTCTGGGGCCAGAGCTAGGGGAGGGACCCCACAACTTTTGTGGCACATGCATCACCTCTGCAATCAACCTTTGCTACGTCACTCCATAACATCACACACAGAGCAGCCTTTCACCTCTCAGAACCAAAACATATCCTGAAAGTATCAGAGGGGTAGCCGTGTTAGTCTGGATCTGTAAAAGCAGCAAAGAATCCTGTGGCACCTTATAGACTAACAGACGTTTTGGAGCATGAGCTTTCATGGGTGAATACCCACTTCGTCAGATGCATGTAGTGGAAATTTCCAGGGGCAGGTATATATATGCAGGCAAGCTAGAGATAATGAGGTTAGTTCAATCAGGGAGGATGAAGCCCTGCTCTAGCAGTTGAGGTGTGAAAACCAAGGGAGGAGAAACTGGTTTTGTAGTTGGCAAGCCATTCACAGTCTTTGTTTAATCCTGAGCTGATGGTGTCAAATTTGCAGATGAACTGAAGCTCAGCAGTTTCTCTTTGAAGTCTGGTCCTGAAGTTTTTTTGCTGCAGGATGGCCACCTTAAGGTCTGCTATAGTGTGGCCAGGGAGGTTGAAGTGTTCTCCTACAGGTTTTTGTATATTGCCATTCCTAATATCTGATTTGTCTCCGTTTATCTTTTTCCGTAGCGACTGTCCAGTTTCGCCGATGTACTTAGCAGAGGGGCATTGCTGCCATATGATGGCGTATATTACATTGGTGGACGTGCAGGTGAATGAACCGGTGATGGTGTGGCTGATCTGGTTAGGTCCTGTGATGGTATCGCTGGTGTAGATATGTGGGCAGAGTTGGCATCGAGGTTTGTTGCATGGATCGGTTCTTGAGCTAGAGTTACTATGGTGCGGTGTGCAGTTACTGGTGAGAATATGTTTCAGGTTGGCAGGTTGCCTGTGGGCGAGGACCGGCCTGCCACGCAAGTCCCTGATGATGCGTTGGATAGGTTTTAGCTGGGGACTGTATGTGATGGCTAGTGGAGACCTGTTGGTTTCTTTCTTGGGTTTGTCTTGCAGTAGGAGGCTTCTGGGTACACGTCTGGCTCTGTTGATCTGTTTCCTTATTTCCTCGTGCAGGTATTGTAGTTTTGAGAATGCTTGGTGGAGATTTTGTAGGTGTTGGTCTCTGTCTGAGGGGTTAGAGCAGATGCGGTTGTACCTCAGTGCATGGCTGTAGACAATGGATCGTGTGATGTGTCCGGGATGGAAGCTGGAGGCATGAAGGTAGGCATAGCGGTCGGTAGGTTTTCGGTATAGGGTGGTAGTAATGAGACCATCACTTATTTGCACCGTGGTGTCTAGGAAGTGGACCTCCTGTGTAGATTGGTCCAGGCCGAGGCTGATGGTGGGGTGGAAGCTGTTGAAATCGTGGTGGAATTTATCCAGAGACTCCTTCCCATGGGTCCAGATGATGAAGATGTCATCAATGTAGCATAGGTAGAGAAGGGGGCGTGAGTGGACGAGAGCTGAGGAAGCGTTGTTCCAGGTCGGCCATAAAAATATTGGCATATTGTGGGGCCATGTGGGTGCCCATAACGGTGCCACTGATCTGGAGATATATATTGTCACCAAATTTGAAATAGTTGTGTGTGAGGATAAAGGCACAGAGCTCAGCAGCCAATTGTGCTGCGCCATCATCAGGGATTCTGTTCCTGACAGCTTGTATTACATCTGTGTCTGGGATGTTCGTGTAGAGAGCCTCTACATCCATGGTGGCTAGGAGGGTGTTTTCTGGAAGTCACCAATGCATTGTAGTTTTCTCAGGAAATAAGTGGTGTCACAGAGATAGCTGGGAGTGCTGGTGGCATTGGGTCTGAGTAGAGAGTCCACATATCCAGACAGTCCTTCAGTGAGAGTGCCAATGCCCGAGATGATGGGGCATCCAGGATTTCCGGGTTTGTGGATCTTGGGTAGTAGATAGAATAACCCTGGTCGGGGCTCTAAGGGTATGTTGATTTGTTCCGGTGTTAGTGTAGGGAGTGTCCTGGGTAGATGTTGCAGTTTCTTAGTGTATTCCTGAGTGGGATCTGAGGGAAGTGGCCTGTAGAATTTGGTGTTGGAGAGTTGTTTGGCAGCCTCCTTTTGGTAGTCAGACCTGTTCATGATGACAACAGCACCTCCTTTATCAGCCTCTTTGATGTCTGGGTGGTTTCTGAGGCTGTGGATGGCACTGCGATCTGCACAACTTACGTTATGAGGCAAGCAATGTTGTTTTTCCACAATTTCTGCCTGTGCACATCAGCGGAAGCACTCAATGTATAGGTCCAGACTGTCATTTCGACCCTCAGGAGGAGTCCATGTGGAGTTCTTCTTCTTGTGCTGTTGGTGGGAGGGTATCTGTGTATCAGTGCGCTGTTCAGTGTTGTCCTGAAAGTAATCTTTGAATCAGAGACGGCGAAAGTAGGCTTCCAGATTGCTGCAGAACTGTATCATGTTGGTAGAGGTGGCAGGGCAGAAAGAGAGTCTCCGAGATAGGACAGGCTTTTCTTCTGGGCTGAGTGTGTAGTTGGATAGATTGACAACATTGCTGGGTGGGTTGCGGGTACCACGGTTGTGGCCCCATGAGGCAGGTAGAAGTTTAGACAGCTTACAGTCGAGATGAGAGTGGGATACACAGAGGGCCCTGCCCCAATGGCTGATGTACATACAGGGCCCTGCCTCACCTACCCACCAGCGCTCACAGGCGCAATGGCAGTAGTGGGGTCACATAGGCAACTGCCCTCAGTTGCCACCAGGGGTCTCTGCAGCAATGCCAGGGGGGATACATGCCAGGCACTGCTGCCCCTCGCCACCAGGAGTCACTGCTCCTACAAGAAGGCACCTACAGGACACTCCCGTTCCTGGCCAGCAGGGATCACTATCACTGCGGAGGGGCTATGGGGAAGCAGAGAAAGAGCAACTAACTGCAGTGGGGAAAATCATAATCTACCAGGGAGAAAGAACAGACTCCACTAGGACATCGCACCAACTCCGGCCAGGCTGGATACCAGCAATTCGGGGCTGAAGTAGCTCCAGCTAGAGGCTGGGCGGAGGCAGGTGACCTCGGTTTCTGCGCTGAGCAGACTGCTTTGGCAGCGAGGAGGGACAGGGAACCCCCAGGTCAGCGTGTTGCTGCCCAAGGAGGGGGAGATCTGCGGCACTCTTTGGAGTAGCTGGTTCAGCAGCCATGAGCCACATGCTTCTCCCTGCCTGAGCTCTCCAGGAGCACATTATGCACAGGTGTGCGCTGGATGTAGGCACCAGTGTATCAACAGGGCCAGACTCTGCTGAGTGCTGCCTGCGAGAGACAGGGACAGAGTCAGACGGGCAGATAGGGGCAGGAGATGATAGAGCCAGTGGCCAAGAGCTGAACCCATCACAAATCCAGTCTGTGACATCACCATCCGTCCCTGCAGCTCTCCATCTGTCCCGCTGTCCGTCCAGCCCTCAACCCCTTATCCATCCCCAATGTATGTCACACACGCCCCTTCACCCATCTGCCTCACACACTCATCTATTTCCTCATGCATCCTGCTGTCCCTCTGACTGTCCCTGCAGTGCCCAGCACAAGGAGGCATAATGGACCCTGAGCAAGACTTTTGGGTGATGCAGTAATGGAGCTAGCTGGTGATAAGGGGCATCTCTAATCCCAGCCCAACTTCTCCTCTGCCCAAAGCCATGACCGTGAGCCCACCCTTCTCAGTCTCAGACCTCATAGCCCCAAAGACATTACTGGCCACTCACGCTGTGACCCAGTTACAGCAATGAGGTCTCCCTGAAGATAGGGGGTGGGAGGAGCAACCCCCTTATCCTGGCAGGCAGGACACATCCTTCCCAGTATGGTAGAGACCCTGCCCGTGGGCAGATAGACCCAGCTGAGTCCATAGGAGACTGGGGAAGGGGGAGCAGAGAAAGAGAATGCAGGCAACTGAACATGACATGTGTCCATGAAAGGAGAGACAGAGAGAGTTTGAGTGAAAGTTGGCCAACACAGAGAGAGAAACCTAGGAGGAAGAAAGAAATTCAGAACAGGGAGTCACCCTCATGGATCCAACTTTCTGCTAGGGAGCACACACCACTCTTCGCAAGAGAGATGATCAGTCCTCGCAAATGGCAACATCATCTCCCGTGAAGCCACAGATAGTCCGGAAACCCACACCCAGATAACGGGAAGTCCCTGCCTGGAGCCAGGAGGGCTGTGACCAGAGCCCTTCCCAAACCAGATACACATCTCATAGACAGAGATGGTTACTCTTGTCCCAGTTGGGCAGCTCTTGCCTGGCATCAACAGGATTCACGCTGTCACTGCTCTTGTTCACTTTCCATCTCACCTCAGGGCTGGACACCATCCCCGCGTCTTCTTTTCCCTTGGTATGAAACACAACACAAGAGGAAAAGAAAAAGCAATGGTGGTGAGGTTCCTCTTCTCGCTACTCCCGCACACCAGGGCTTCAGCTTCAACCCTCCTCCCATTCTGCCATCACAGCTACAATTAGAAATCTGAGCCCGGGGCTCACACCGGCTTGTCTCCCCAATCCTAGGCCCTGTCCAGCATGTCTGCCTCCACAGAAGTTACCTGGCCTCATAGACTCATAGACTCATAGACTCATAGACTCTAGGACTGGAAGGGACCTCGAGAGGTCATCGAGTCCAGTCCCCTGCCCTCATGGCAGGACCAAATACTGTCTAGACCATCCCTGATAGACATTTATCTAACCTACTCTTAAATATCTCCAGAGATGGAGATTCCACAACTTCCCTAGGCAATCTATTCCAGTGTTTAACTACCCTGACAGTTAGGAACTTTTTCCTAATGTCCAACCTAAATCTCCCTTGCTGCAGTTTAAGCCCATTGCTTCTTGTTCTATCATTGGAGGCTAAGGTGAACAAGTTTTCTCCCTCCTCCTGATGACACCCTTTTAGATACCTGAAAACTGCTATCATGTCCCCTCTCAGTCTTCTCTTTTCCAAACTAAACAAACCCAATTCCTTCAGCCTTCCTTCATAGGTCATGTTCTCAAGACCTTTAATCATTCTTGTTGCTCTTCTCTGGACCCTCTCCAATTTCTCCACATCTTTCTTGAAATGCGGTGCCCAGAACTGGACACAATACTCCAGTTGGGGCCTAACCAGCGCAGAGTAAAGCGGAAGAATGACTTCTCGTGTCTTGTTTACAACACACCTGTTAATGCATCCCAGAATCACGTTTGCTTTTTTTGCAACAGTATCACACTGTTGACTCATATTAAGCTTGTGGTCCACTATGACCCCTAGATCTCTTTCTGCCATACTCCTTCCTAGACAGTCTCCTCCCATTCTGTATGTGTGAAACTGATTGTTCCTTCCTAAGTGGAGCACTTTGCATTTATCTTTATTGAACTTCATCCTGTTTACCTCAGACCATTTCTCCAACTTGTCCAGATCATTTTGAATTTTGACCCTGTCCTCCAAAGCAGTTGCAATCCCTCCCAGTTTGGTATCATCTGCAAACTTAATAAGCGTACTTTCTATGCCAACATCTAAATCGTTGATGAAGATATTGAACAGAACCGGTCCCAAAACAGAACCCTGCGGAACCCCACTTGTTATACCTTTCCAGCAGGATTGGGAGCCATTAACAACTACTCTCTGAGTACGGTTATCCAGCCAGTTATGCACCCACCTTATAGTAGCCCCATCTAAATTGTACTTTCCTAGCTTATCTATAAGAATATCATGCGAGACTGTATCAAATGCCTTACTGAAGTCTAGATATATCACATCCACCGCTTCTCCCTTATCCACAAGGCTCGTTATCCTATCAAAGAATGTTATCAGATTAGTTTGACACGATTTGTTCTTTACAAATCCATGCTGGCTATTCCCGATCACCTTACCACCTTCCAAGTGTTTGCAGATGATTTCTTTGATTACCTGCTCCATTATCTTCCCTGGCACAGAAGTTAAACTAACTGGTCTGTAGTTTCCTGGGTTGTTTTTATTTCCCTTTTTATAGATGGGCACTATATTTGCCCCCTTCCAGTCTTCTGGAATCTCCCCCGTCTCCCATGATTTCCCAAAGATAATAGCTAGAGGCTCAGATACCTCTTCTATTAACTCCTTCAGTATTCTAGGATGCATTTCATCAGGCCCTGGTGACTTGCAGGCATCTAACTTTTCTAAGTGATTTTTTACTTGCTCTTTGCTTATTTTCTCTTCTAAATCAACCCTCTTCCCGTAAGCATTCACTATACTAGACATTCCTTCAGACTTCTCAGTGAAGACCGAAACAAAGAAGTCATTAAGCATCTCTGCCATTTCCAAGTCTCCCGTTACTGTTACCCCCTCCTCATTGAGCAGTGGGCCTACCCTGTCCTTAGTCTTCCTCTTGCTTCGAATGTATTGATAAAAAGTCTTCTTGTTTCCCTTTATTCCCATAGCTAGTTTGAGTTCATTTTGTGCTTTTGCTTTTCTAATCTTGCCTCTGCATTCCTGTGTTATTTGCCTATATTCATCCTTCGTGATCTGCCCTAGTTTCCATTTTTTATATGACGCCTTTTTATTTTGTAGGTCACGCAAGATCTCAAGGGTAAGCCAAGGTGGTCTTTTGCCACATTTTCTATCTTTCCTAACCATTGGAATAACTTGCTTTTGGGCCCTTAATAGCGTCCCTTTGAAAAACTGCCAACTTTCCTCAGTTGTTTTTCCCCTCAGTCTTAATTCCCATGGGACCTTGCCTATCAGCTCTCTGAGCTTACCAAAATCCGCCTTCCTGAAATCCATTGTCTCTATTCTGCTGTACTCCCTTCTACCCTTCCTTAGAATTGCAAATTCTATGATTTCATGATCACTTTCACCCAAGCTTCCTTCTACTTTCAAATTCTCAACAAGTTCCTCCCTATTTGTTAAAATCAAGTCTAGAACAGCTTCCCCCCTAGTAGCTTTTTCAACTTTCTGAAATAAAAAGTTGTCTGCAATGCAGTCCAGGAACTTATTGGATAGTCTGTGCCCCGCGGTGTTATTGTCCCAACATATATCTGGATAGTTGAAGTCCCCCATCACCACCAAATCTTGGGCTTTGGATGATTTTGTTAGTTGTTTGAAAAAAGCCTCATCCACCTCTTCCGCCTGATTAGGTGGCCTGTAGTAGACTCCCAGCACGACATCACCTGTGTTTTTTACCCCTTTTAGCCTAACCCAGAGACTCTCCACCCTTCCGTCTCCTATGTCCATCTCCACCTCAGTCCAAGTGTGTACATTTTTAATATATAAGGCAACACCTCCTCCCTTTTTCCCCTGTCTATCCTTCCTGAGCAAACTATACCCATCCACACCAACATTCCAGTCGTGTGTATTATCCCACCAAGTTTCAGTAATGCCAATTATGTCATAGTTGTATTTGTTTATTAGCACTTCCAGTTCTTCCTGCTTATTACCCATACTTCTTGCATTTGTATAAAGGCATCTAAGATACTTGTTTGATTTTGCCTCCAAGCTTTGCCCTGACCCTCCTTCCTCTCTGCCATTATAGCCCGTGCTCCCTCCTGCTTCCAACCCATCTCCCAGGTCTTGTTCCCCACTTTCCTGTGGGCTTTGCTCACCTGTCCCCGTCGAACCTAGTTTAAAGCCCTCCTTACCAGGTTAGCCAGTCTGTGCGCGAATAAGGCCTTTCCTCTCTTCGAAAGGTGAACGCCATCTGTTCCTAGCAGTCCTTCCTCAAGTAGCATCCCGTGGTCGAGGAAGCCAAAGCCCTCCTGGCGACACCATCTTCGCAGCCAGGCATTCACCTCCACAATGCATCTGTCTCTGCCCGGACCCCTACCTTCAACAGGAAGAATCGAAGAGAATACCACCTGCGCTCCAAACTCCTTAACCCGTACTCCCAGAGCCCTGTAGTCACTCTTGATCTGCTCAGCATCACACCTCGCAGTATCATTTGTGCCCACATGGATGAGTAGCATGGGATAGTAGTCAGAAGGCCGGATAATCCTCGACAAAGCCTCTGTAACGTCTCGGATACGGGCCCCTGGCAGGCAGCATACCTCCCGGGATGAACGGTCAGGGCGACAGATGGGTGTCTCCGTCCCCCTCAGCAGAGAGTCTCCAACCACCACTACCCTACGTTTCTTATCAGTGGTGGCAGCAGACCTCCCAGCCTTAGGGGTACGAGACTTCACCCCCTTAACTGTTGGGGGTGATTTCTTCTCTGCTGTATCTTTTACCACAACAGGAGGGTTCGCAGCAGCGGTGGAGCACTGCCCGCTGCTAGAAGTAACCAGCTGGCCGTGTCCACCCTGAGCCTCCTCCTCCACTGGTGTGTCAGGTACACCCTGAGGCATCTCCTCATCTTACACTCCATCTTCATATTGCTCTTCTCCTTCCCAGAGCTCCTGCTCTGCTCCTCAGACCTGTCTGTCCTCAGCTCTGCAGGCAGAGGGGAAGGGGCATGATGGGAACACACACGCCCCATTCCAGACACCACACAGCATCCACAGGGCTACCAAAACATCTCATCTTCGGCCAAAACCACACCTCACCCCGAGGGAGCAAAAAGCCTTTGTGAGCACAGCACACACAAGACAGGAAAAGATTAACACCCACACCCTGCCCAGCCAAAGTGGGAGCTTCCTGGCCACAGGTCCATAGGGCTCATGGATGGAGAAGTTTGCCGGGCTGTAGGGGTCTCTGAAGAAGTAGCTCAGCATGTGAGTGACTGGGATGTATGTGGGGGCCTGACTGTGGGTTGAGGTGTCCAGGAGGACCCCAGGGAAGGGAATAGAGGGATTAGGGATAGAGGAGGGTGGGGTTACCAACGTGCATTGTGGGAATGTGGGATTTAGAGAGCCCAGAGTGGATGGGTGTCGGTGGGTTGGATGACCCCACAGTTGTTGAAAAGGGGAACCTGGCAGGTTTGGGTGTAGCAGAGATTGAAGATGAGGAACCTCACACCCTGGGGATGGACTGAGGGAGTGGGGGGATGGGAAAGTGGGTTCCAGCAATGAAAAATGGGTTGGAGGCAATTAGGGGTGGGGCGCTGAGGACGGGGTTGGGGGGGAGGAGGAGGAAGGGTTGGTGAGGTGCAGAGAACGAGAAGGAGGATTTCAGGGGTGGGGCGAGAGGAGGAGGTCAGTGTCGGGGTGCTGAGGATGGAGGGGGAGGAGGAGGTCGGAGCGAAGGGAGAGGCCAGGTAGAGTGTACCCGATGGAGGAGGGGATGCTGGGGACTGAGGGATCCCCACAGATGGGGGTGGGGCTGGCGAGAGGGTCACAACAGATGGGGGACACTGGGGGGCTGGTTGGGGGGGCTTGAAGGGGCTGCTGGGGCCCTACAGAAGGAGAGGAGGGGGCGGTGCTGGCAGGAGAGTCACAGCGGATGGGGGGGACACGGGGGCAGGTTGGGGGAGGTTGAAGGCCCTGCAGCCCCAGGCTGCCGCTTGTGGGGCTGCTCCCAGGCAGCTTAGCGCCCCCCCCCCGCTGCCCTCCAGGCCCAGCGGGGGAGGGGGGCGGGGTGAAGCCCTTTCACTCTGCGCTGCCTCTGCCCTGTGCCCCCCCGCAGCCCGGCTCCCACGGGCCAGCGAAGCCTCGGGGCCAGGAACCAGGCCTCCCCCCAGGGCTGGCGTTAGACCAAGCCCCAATCCCGGCCCCGCGATGCGAATCTCTGCCCTGGCTGGAGGCGCCTGTTTAATGTTGGCTCAGCGGGCGGCGCTCTGGGTCTGCGGCAGCAGGTCCCTCAGCGCCGCCGCAGATCGGGAGCGAGTGCAGGACCCGCCGCAGACTGTGAGCGCCGCCCGCTGAGCACCGCCCCGCAGGGTTTGTACCGGGGGTTTTTATGTCTTCCCTGTCGGGGCCTCAGTGAGACTGTTCGAATTGGGCCCCCCACCTCCCAAAAGCCGGACAGGCTCGCCACGCCCACCGAGTCTGTCCCGCGCTCTCTCCACCAATCAGGGAGCGGGGAGGGGCGCGGCGAACTGACGAGAAAAGGCCCCTCCTCCAATACACGCCGAGTATGAGAGTGAGAACTACGCTTCCCAGTGTGCTCCGGGAGCGGGCGCGTTGCCTGAGCAACTTTGCGTCACTTCCGCTCTGAGACGAGCCATGAACTTCCCTCCTCTCGAGCCCAGGTGAGGGCAGGTCCCTGGGTCAACCTGATACCCCCTCCAACTCCGCCCCCCGCCCCGCCCCCCAGAGAGCCCCGCCCCCCGTGCAGTGTATTAACCTGCTCTGCGTGGGAACGTGCCGCGCCGCTTCGCCCCTTTCACCCCCCGCACAAAGCAGCTGATCAGGGCGGGAGCGCGAGCGCGAGCGCGCTGGGGGCGGAGGCCGAGGACCGGGGTGGGGGCAGGTCAGTGCCGGGTCTGTCTCTGCCCGGTGACTTGGTACATTTGTCTGCACCGCGGGGATGTTCCCAGCGCCCCTTGTTCGCTGGGGCTTTAACCCCCCGTCTGGGTGTGAGCTGGTTTCTGGGTGTGTCCGATGAGCCTTGGAACCGGCTCCTTGTCACTCCCCGAACTCCCGCTGTGCCCGGCCACCCAGCCCCGTCCTCCTCCCTCGGGTGAGCCCGGCTTTAACCCCCCCCCTGCTGTGCCAGTGTCACCCGCAGAAAAACCTGCCACTGAACCGAATTAATCCTCCGCATTCCCGGAGCTCCGCCCTCCCCCCAAAGCCCTGCCCCTGCCCCCTCCTCCTGGGGTCCTGCCCCCACACTGCCCCTACCCCCGACGTCCTGGCCTCACATCACCTGTTCCCCTAATCCCTGCCCCATTCCCCAAACCCCTGCCCCCCTCCTCCTGGGGTCCTGCCCCCACACTGCCCCTACCCCCGACGTCCTGGCCTCACATCACCTGTTCCCCTAATCCCTGCCCCATTCCCCAAAGCCCTGCCCCTGCCCCTTCCTCCAAGGCTCCGCCTTCGCATTGCCCCTTTTCCCCAATACGCCACCCTCACTCTGCCCCTTCCCCCAAATCCACACTCCTGCATTGTGCCTACCCAAGACACCCCTCCCCTGCACCCTTTCCCCAAGGTCCCACCCCCGCACTCACATTGCCCCTTCTCCAGAGTTCCTGCCCTTGAGCTTCCCTTTCCCCCCGAGAGCCTGACCCTGCACTGCCCCTTCCCCCTGAGACCCTGCCCCTACACCACCCATTCACCCGGGACCCCGCCCTCACATTGCCCTGAGACCCTGCCCCTGCACCGCCCCTTCCCCCTGAGATCCCGCCCCTACACCACCCATTCACCCGAGACCCTGTGCTCACATTGTCCTAAAACCCTGCCCCTGCACCACCTGTTCCCTCTAATCCCTTCCCCCGCATCGTCCCTTCCCCCGAGGTCCTGCCCCTTCCCCTAACCCCCATCTCTGCATCGTCCCTTCCCCCGAGGCCCTGCCCCTTCCCCTAACCCCCATCTCTCCATCGTCCCTTCCCCCGAGGTCCTGCCCCTTCCCCTAACCCCCATCTCTGCATCGTCCCTTCCCCCGAGGCCCTACCCCTTCCCCTAACCCCCATCTCTGCATCGCCCCTTCCCCCGAGGTCCTGCCCTTGCACCATCCATTCACCTGAGACCCCGCCCTTACACCACCCATTCACCTGGGACCCTGCACTCACATTCCCCTGAGACCCTGCCCCTGCACCACCCATTCACCTGAGACCCCACCCTTACACCACCCATTCACCTGGGACCCTGCCCTCACATTCCCCTGAGACCCTGCCCTCCCACTGCTCCTTCTCCTGGGACCCCACCCCTGCACCACCCATTCACCTGCGACCCCACCCTTACACCACCCATTCACCTGGGACCCTGCCCTCACATTCCCCTGAGACCCTGCCCTCCCACTGCTCCTTCTCCTGGGACCCTGCCCCTGCACCACCCATTCACCTGAGACCCCACCCTTACACCACCCATTCACCTGGGACCGTGCCCTCACATTCCCCTGAGACCCCGCTCTACCACTGCTCCTTCTCCTGGGACCCTGCCCCTGCACCACTCATTCACCTGGAACCCTAACCTCACATTCCCCTGAGACCCTGCCCTCCCACTGCTCCTTCTCCTGGGACCCCGCCCCTGCACCACCCATTCACCTGAGACCCTGCCCTCACATTGCCCCGAGACCCCCCTGCACCAAACATTCACCTGAGACCCCGCCCTCATATTGCCCCGAGACCCCCCTGCACCACCCATTCACCTGAGACCCTGCCCTCACATTGCCCTGAGACCCCGCCCTCCCACTTCTCCTTCTCCTGGGACCCTGCCCCTGCACCACCCATTCACCTGAGACCCTGCCCTCGCATTCCCCTGAGACCCTGCCCTCCCACTGCTCCTTCTCCTGGGACCCCACCCCTGCACCACCCATTCACCTGAGACCCTGCCCTCACATTCCCCTGAGACCCTGCCCTCCTATTGCTCCTTCTCCTGGGACCCCGCCCCTGCACCACCCATTCACCTGAGACCCCACCTTTACACCACCCATTCACCTGGGACCCGCCCCCTCACATTCCCCTGAGACCCTGCCCTCCCACTGCTCCTTCTCCTGGGACCCCGCTCCTGCACTGCCCCTTCCCCTGAGGCTCCCCCTTGCACTGCCCCTTGCCCCGAGGCGTCCCCTCCCCTGCACCACCCAGTGACCCAGGAGCAGGCCAAACCTGGGAGTGAGGAGGCAGAAACATGCTTTGCTCTGCCACAGACTTCCTGGGTATCCTTGGGCACATCACTCAGCCTCTCTGGGCCTCAGTTCTCCCGTCTGGGAAATGGGGCTGGTGGCGCTTCCCACCCTCGCACGAGCCTGGGAGGAGAATTACCCTGCGAATTAGGAAGATGCTCAGATCCTGGAGTAACGGGGGAGGGGCTCAGGGGGAGCACACCTCCTGACCCTGGCTGCGCGCCCCTGGTCCCTCGTAGCAGGGGGCTGTGCAGGAGGTTCTCCTTGCAACCATGAGTGGGTGTCTGGTGGGTGCTGTCATCTCTGCCAGAGACCCCCTAGAATCTCACTAGCTTCCTCTGCATGCGGGGAGGGGCTCCTACTTTCTGACTTGGGGGGACATTCTGTGATGTCAGAGCCCGTGGGGAGAGGGGTTCGAATCACGAATCTGGAGTGACAGGGCAACCCCCTCCCCCCAGTCAGATTCCACTAGGGGGCTGGGCTGGGACCTCTAGGGAGGGAGACACAGGAAAAAACAGCCGCCACTATGGAACCCAGGAGTCCTGGCTCCCAGTCCCCCTGCTCTCACCTCTAGACCCACCTCTGCTCCCAGAGCCAGGGATAGAGCCCAACCCCCACCTGCTCTGACCATTAGACCCCACTCCCCTTTTAGGCTCGCTGCCTTTTCTATCCACGCAGCCCACCTGTCCATCCCTTTGCTGCAGGTTTCTGAGGTGTCACCCCTGATCTGCACTCCCTCAGTGCAACCCAAGGCCTTTCCTCTCCCCAACCACATTTCCTCTCCCCCCTTCTGCTGGATCATCTGCTTGCCCCCCTGCCTCTTGCGGTGCGCTGTGCGGCATGGCTGGGGATTGTGCAATGGCCCAGCACCAGGCAAGGCAGAACGTAAACCACAGGCCCTGCCCTGCCTTGCCCTGCCCTGCCCCACCCCACCCCACCCCACCCCAACGGATCTGACTTCCAGGTGCATCAGAGCCCAGCGCCCTGCACCTGTGCCCTCCTGCCCCACAAGGGGTGAGCTGCAGTCCCCACCATGCTCTGCAGAGGGGAGAATGGTCAAGCCAACCAGCCCGTTTAGGATGGGGGAATCAACACCCTTTTTTCTGCACAGCCACTGACCATCAGCAGAATTCCTCCTTCTCCTCCCTCCTGTGCCTCAGTGAGACTAAATCTCTGCACCTAGACAGCCGGTCCATCTGCTGCACCTCAATCCCCCATGCCTGAGCCTCCCTGCCAAAGTCCTGCACCTGGTTCCATAGAATTAAGTCTCACATCTCACTGGGAACTCGACTTCTTGTGCCCAGAGAGTCTCGGCCCCTGTCAGTAGATGACCTAAGTCTGAGAAACACAGTGTCCGTCTTCTCTAAAGAAATACTTGGAGAGGTTTTTCTTATGTCACCATGTGGCCTAATGAATAAAGCATCTGACTTTAGATCAGGTGATTGAGAGTTTGAGTCCTTTCATGCTTGTGCTTGTGCAGTTTTACTATTGTGCTGAAAGTCCTGCTTCCTTCAGGGCTGGAATCGCTTGGTCGCTCAGGCCAATGCTCTGGCTTCAGCTAGAGCCCCGGGAAGGAGTCAGGTGTTGGACATCCCAAAGGCTGGGACATGAGCCCCAAGTACTTCCAGTCTAGCCTTTGCTGTTCCTGACTTGCCAAAGAAACTGGGCAGCTGCCTGGGCTGGCGTGTAGAGCAGTTTCCCTCTTCCAAATATGCGCCTGTCCCTGTACTTGAGGGGGCTTGGTAAATAGCACCTTGGGAGCCTGGGTGTTTCTCTGCTTCTCGCCAGCTGGGGAAAAGCCTTTTGGGGTAAAATCTCCTGCCCCACTGCAAAAGTGAGCACTGTGAGTGGGAACAGACAGAGGCCACACCGGGGGGCTGGCCCTGCTTTCCTACCTTCTTCTGATGTTGGCCACAGAGCATCAGCAGCCGCCTCGCCTGCTGGTCTGCGGGTGGCCTTCAGTGGGTGTTTGGCATGGCAGGGAGCAGGCTGGCTAGGGGTCTTTGTCGCTGTCTGCTGGCCACACATAGGCATGGTCCTCCCCTCTCCTGAAGAGCCAGAGTTAGTCTGTGCTTGAAAGCAGGGACACAGGAGACTCAAAACAGGAGGGTGAGAAAGACTGCGAAAGGACCTATGAAGACAGCACACACTACAGGGACATTGCCTGGTGAAAGGATGTGGAGACACCAAGTTGCCCCATTTTTCCTGGTGCCCTACGCAGCTGCGTACTGCTCCGGCGGCCAGCCAGATCCCCCGGCTGGCTGAGACGGCCAGGAAAGCTGCCCCTGCTCCGCCTCTTCCCCAAAGCCGCCACTCCTGCTCTGCCCCCATGCTGCCTCTCCCCACCCCTGCTCCACTCCATTCCCTCCCCTACTCCTCCCCTTCCCCTTAGCTGCATCCCGGTGGACTGCAGGAGGGATCAGTCTCATCCTGCACTCACCGGGCGCCGGGAAGTGGAACGACCTGGCCCCAGCCTGCTCTGCTCCACCAGCTCCCTGCTGCGGCGCTGGTGAGTGCTGGGGGGCGTTTCCCCCCACCGCCCAAGTTCCAAGGCTGGGAGCAGAGTGCAGCAGGCTGGGGCTGGATCACTCCACTTCCCACTGCCCCGTGAGTGTGGGGTCTGGCCTGCCCTGCAATTACCGGGCGGCGGGAAGTGGAGTGACCTGGCCCCAGCCTACTCCGCTCTGCCAACTCGGACTGGGGGACGGGGTGTTGTGTAGGGCACCAAAATGTCTAGGGACAACCCTGAATAGATTTTTCCACAGGGACCGATGGCTGTTAGAATAGAGCTATTCAGGCTACTTGTACAGGCCTAGACTTTAAGAACTTAGGTTTATTTTTATCACTCAGCTAGTGACAGGGGTATAAAACAAAGAACCAAAGTCCCAGTCTGCCTGTCTGGGCCTTCTCTCCCTAGGAGAGTCTGAGCCCTTGTTCGTAGGTGTCATAAACAGATAGTTAAGGGTTAATGTCTCTTTTACCTGTAAAGGGTTAAGAAGCTCCATAAAGCTGGCTGACACCTGCCCAGAGGACCAATGGGGGACAGACACTTTCAATTCTTGGTGGAGGGAAGTCTTTGTTTGTGCTCTTTGTTTTGGGGGTTGTTCACTCTTGGGACTAAAAGGGACCAGACGTCCATCCAGGCTCTCCAAATCTTTCTGAATCAGTCTCTCATGTTTCAAACTTGTAAGTAATTAGCCAGGCAAGGCATGTTAGTCTTATTTTTGTTTTCTCAACTTGTAAATGATCCTTGTTTGCTGAGAGGACTTTACCTCTGCTTGCTGTAACTTTGAACCTAAGGCTAGAGGGGTTTCCTCTGGGCTATATAAATCTGAAAAGTATTTTCCATCCTGATTTTACAGAGATGATTTTTATCTTTCTTTGTTTAATTAAAAGTTTTTTCTTTTAAGAACCTGATTGATTTTTCCTTGTTTTAAGATCCAAGGGGATTGGGTCTGGACTCACCAGGGATTGGTAGGGGAAAAGGAGTGGGGATGGTTAATTTCTCCTTGTTTTAAGATCCAAGGGTTTTGGATCTGTGTTCACCAGGGAATTGGTGACGCCTCTCAAGGCTGCCCAGGGAGAGGAATGTTTTGGGGGGACAGGGAGTG
Source organism: Gopherus flavomarginatus (assembly GCF_025201925.1). Classification (NCBI taxonomy): domain Eukaryota; kingdom Metazoa; phylum Chordata; order Testudines; family Testudinidae; genus Gopherus; species Gopherus flavomarginatus. The sequence goes on along the minus strand of NW_026114798.1, from coordinate 7,709 downwards.
ATCCAGACACTAACTTCTGGATGGTGGCAGTGTTACCATATCTAAGCTAGTAATTAAGCTTAGAAGGGTCCATGCAGGTCCCCCACATCTGTACCCTAAAGTTCAGAGTGGGGAAAAAACCTTGACAGTAGGCTAAGGCCTTTGGCTAAGCAGCAGGGGCAGCCATACACTGGGAAGTGAACGGTCACATCCTCACCTCCCAAACCCGTCACACTGAACTAAGGTGGGGTTGGGCTGTTAGGAAGATGATCCTGTCCCAATAGTGTCCATCACCACCAGATAAAGAAACAGATCTTAAGGGAGCATCCGGTCTGGCAAGAAATCTCTTCACAATGGTTGTGGTTGTGAAACCGTCATTTCTGTAGAGTTTATCTTTATGGCCCCCGCTTTTCTGTTGTCATTCTGTCTGGTCCTCTAATTCTTTCTGTCTGCTGCAGATTTAATTTTACTGGGTGTAAGTTAATTAGGGGAGTGAGATGTAATTGGTTAGAGAATTCTGTTACAATAGGTTAGAATTGGTTAATTACATTTCAGTAAAATGATTGGTTAAGGTCTCGCTGAGAATATTACCGTATAAACTGGGGTCAAACAGGCAGTGGGCGGGGAAATTGGAATCATGCTTGCTAACGGGGGGATGGGAATAGGGAACGGGGAACAGGGACACAGGCAAGTCTCTGGAGTGTCGGAGCTGGGAAGGGGGACGTGAGGTAAACACTCTGCAGTGTCAGAGCTCATAGACTCATAGACTTTAAGGTCAGAAGGGACCATTATGATCGTCTAGTCCGACCTCCTGCACAACGCAGGCCACAGACTCTCACCCACCCACTCCTGTAACAAACCCCTGACCTATGTCTGAGCTACTGAAGTCCTCAACTCATTGTTTAAAGACTTCAAGGTGCAGAGAATCCTCCAGCAAGTGACCCGTGCCCGACGCTGCAGAGAAAGGTGAAAACCCCCCAGGATCTCTGCCAATCTGCCCTGGAAGAAAATTCCTTCCTGACCCCAAATATGGTGATCAGCTAAACCCTGAGCATGTGGGCAAGACTCACCAGCCGGACACCCAGGAAAGAATCGTCTGTAGGGATGTGGGGTAAACGCTCCGTGGTGTCAGAGCTGGGTAGGGAACACTGGGGAACGGACTCTGTCCGTGTATAGAGATCAGCCTGACTGGTGTGAAGGGCTTTGGAATCTGCTTGCTTGGAAACTAACCCCAGTAAACATCCTTCTGTCTGCGCTTCGGACTTCTGGTCTTTTGCTGCTTGCTGTCTGTGTGACAAGAGCCAGGGAAGCGGGCAGGGGAAGGGAAAGCCCTCTAACAATGGCTCCTTGCTCCTCTCCCTCCAGGCTCAGGGGTCAAGGATGGGCAGGACTCCAGGCTCTGCTTGAGGGATCCTGGCACAGGGGCTGGTGGGGGAGAAAGGATTGTAGATTCTGACCTGCACTCTGGAGAAGAGGTAATAAGTGAAGGAGTATTTTTGATTCTTACGTTCCTTCAATGTCCCCAGGGCTAGAATTCTACATTCCATAGGGCCAAATGAGGGGGTGAAGCCATTTGTCTAATGAAAACCAGTGATCCAGGGGAGGTTTGCATTCACAACCTCAGCACTGCCCTATAAGTACTGTGTGCTAATCAATTGTGCCACTGGAGCACCTGTTAATTCCTAGTCTCTCAGTCCCCTAGGTTGATAAAGGCAAGGAGTGACCCCAAAACATTCTCAGTGGGGTTAGGAGCTGGTATCAACAAGTGTTGTACTTGGTGGGGTGGATTCTTCTTAAGGCTTTCAGGCACCATTTGACCCTTTTGTTCGTCCCTGTGTAATAACAGAGCTGACTGAGACTCACTGTAGAGTCTTGCTGCAGACCAACAGATCTCAAATCACTGATCACCAGGTCTGAGCATTCGTCCTGCTTTGGGACAGCGTCTCTCATCCAACAAACTGCCCAGTCTGCGCTAGCAGTGAGGCTCCCTCACTAACAGCTGAAATCAGGGAGAGCTGTGTGAAGTGCTGGGACACAGGCGTGCCTGAACAGGGGCGAACAACACCCCAGGACTTTTAAAAATGGGAGGGCTCTGCGTTGCCACTTTGTAATGACCGTAAGAGTGAGTGAGGGTGGGGAGGGGGCCGAGACCAGTGAGCGGGAGGAGGGGTCTTGGGGAAAAGGCAGGGTAGGAGTGGAGGTTAGCTGGGGGGGGTGTGGGGAGAGGGCTGCCCGCAGCAAGTAATGGGGGTGGGGGCATGCAGGGGAACTGCTCCCTGTCCCAGCTCACCTCTGCTCCGTCTTCTCCCCGAGCACGCTGCCCCCGCTCTAATTCTCCTCCCCTCCCAGGCTTGCCGCACTAAACAGCTGATTAGCACCGCAAGTCTGGGAGGCGGGAGAAGTGGAGCGGCACCAGTGTGCTCAGAGGAGAAGGCAGAGAGGAGGTGAGCTGGGTTGGGGAGCTGCTGCAGGGGGGGCTGCCTGGCTCTTTGCCATGGCCCCCGCCCCTGCTTCGCCCCAGCCCTGCCCCCCTGCCCCTCTACTCACTGCATGGTCCACTCCTCTGGCTCCCAGCCATGCTGCCGGCGAGTGCTGTGGGGCAGTTCCCCTCTCTCCCCAAACTTGGGAGCCAGGGGAGCAGAGCAGGCTGAGGCCCCAGGCCTGTGTGTGGGGAAGCAGAGGGGGGCTGGTCCCAGGCCTCTGTGGGTGACAGGGGGTTGGCTACTTCCTGCAGGAAGTGGAGTGACCCGGCCCCAGCCTGCTATTGCACAATCCCCAGCCATGCCGCACAGCGTGCCCCGAGAGGGAGTGGGGGGCCAAGCAGATGATCGAGCACGAGGGGGTCATTCTCATTGGTAGCTGTCTCGTGGCAGTGAGTTCAACAGGCTTTGGCACATGCTGTGTAGGGCAGGAGGTCCTTGTATTTGGAGCAGTGGGAGTGAACTGCGTGCAGTTGTGTCTCTGAGCACAACTGTGAATGTTATGGTGTGTGTGAGGGGTTATTGTGAGTGTGGCTCGGGGTGTGAATGTTTCTCTCTCTGGGGGTTGGACTAAAATGTCCCTCTGGGTGTGTTGTATGTGAGTATTCTTGGGATTGTGTGAGTCCCTTTGTGTGTGTGTGTGTGTGTCACTTGCTGCAGAATACAAAATCCTGCAAAGCCATTTCCTACTGGTTAGCCTAGCAACACACTGATACAGTGTCACAGATGCACACACACACAGAGCAGGGCTCAGCAGAAGGCAGCAGGGACACACACGTCTCCCCTGGGCCAGCTTGGACAATTGTCCATCACTACTCGGCACAGTGCTGGTGCCCCCACACGAGGGTGGGCAGTGACCGGGGAGAGAGGGCAGATGTGCTGGATCTTTAAAAGCAGCAAAGAGTCCTGTGGCACCTTATAGACCAACAGACGTATTGGAGCATGAGCTTTCGTGTGTGAATTCCCACTTCGTCGGCTAGATTCAGAAGGAAGCACTTTGGGAAAATCAATCAAGGCCCTTAGCAGAGCTGGGACACAGACCCAGTGACCCCTGCACCACCCTGGGAGGGCAGTGGGGTTTAGTGGTCAGAGCAGGGAGGGGCTGGACACCAGGACCCCTGGGTTCTATCCTTGGCTCTGGAAGTGGAAGGGGTCTAGAGCAGGGGGACTGGGATCCAGGACTCCTGGGTTCCATAGGGGAGACTGTTTTTCCTTTTGCTTCCCTCCCTAGAGATCCCAGCCCAGCCCCCTAGTGGAGACTGAGCAGGGTTCGGGGGAGTTATTCTCCCACTCTGGAGTTATGATTCAAACTCCTCCCCCAGGAAATGTGACATCACAGAATCTGACCCCCCAACACAGAGAAAACTAGTGGGGTTAGGAGGGTTCTAGCTGCAGACACCCCTTGTCATTGCAAAAAGCCCCCAAACCTACTTGCACCCACAAAACACCCTCTCAGGCTATACACCCCCTGCTAGGACAGGACCTCTTGCTCCCACCCCTTTTCTGATCACCACAAGCTGCTCCCAGCCAGGCACCACACCCCATTCACACACCTTTTGTCACTACGTAGCTCAGTGGCAATCACTGCCCCGAAGTGACTCCGGTGCAGGCACTCCCCACACGAACTCCCCACACCGGATTCTGTCCACACACAGAGAATTCTCTCTGCCCGGCTCCTTCGGTTCATCTCGCTGCTCCCAGTACTGCCGCCAGACACTGCTCATCTGCATAACCCCGCCCACGGACATGTGACACCTTCTCTCCTGCTGGTTTCAAGGGAGTGAGTTGCCGTTGGGGAGTGAGCAGGTCACAGCACGTCACAGCCCCAGCCAGGCAGGCTCCAGGCACCAGCTCAGCAAGCAGGTGTTTGGGGCGGCCAAGGGGAAGGGGCGGCACGTCGGGCTCTTTGGCAGCAGTTCGGCAGCAGGTCGCTCGGTCCCTCTCGGAGGGAAGGAGCTGCCACCAAAATGCCACCGAAGAATAAGGCAGCGCAATGGAGCAGCCGCCGATTGCGATCGTGGGTTGTTTTTTCTTCCCCGTCGCTTGGGGTAGCAAAAACCCAGCCCTGGCCCCAGCACGTCACAGCCCCAGCACACATCATAGCACGTCACAGCCTGGGGCAGGGAGATATTGGGGGAGGGGATGAGGGGAGAATGGGGGACGGAGAGACCCAGCCTTATAGACCCATAGGGGCAGGGAGATATTGGGGGAGGGGATGAAGGGAGGTAGAGACCCAGCCCCATAGACCCATAGGGGCAGGAGATATGGGGGTCAGGAGGAGAGGAGAGGAGGTTGGCAGAGACCCAGCCTGGAGTGCAGGGAAAATGAGGTGGGGTGGAGGGAGGTGGGGAACAGAAGAGACATGTGTGGAGTGGTGAAAAGTTGGTCCAGGGAAACTGAGTCTCTCCCAGGACATGCTGTGCAGGGGGGAGCACAGGGGCAGAGAGAGAGACCCAGCCCCACAGAGCCCAGGAGGGATATTGGGGGCAGGGGAGGGATGGAGGGATGAGAGACCCAGGGCCATAGAACTCCCATGGCTCCCAAGTTTGTGGGGAGGGGGGAACCACCCCACAGCACTTGCTGGCGGCATGGCTGGGAACCAGGGGAGTGGATCAGGCTGGAGCTGGGTCACTCTACTTACCATGCAGTGAGTGCAGGGGCAGGAGGGTGGGACTGGGGCGGAGCAGGGGCAGAGGCCATGGGGAAGAGCCAGGCAGCCCCTCCTGCAGCATCTCCCAGCCCCAGCTCCCCACTGCTCTGCCTTCTCCCCTGAGCACGCCGGCACTGCTCCACTTCTCCTGCCTCCCAGGCTTGCGGTGCCAATCAGCTGTTTAGTGTGACAAGCATAGGAGGGGAGGAGAATTAGAGAGTGGGCAGCGTGCTCAGGGGAGAAAACAGAGCAGAGGTGAGCTGGGACAGGAAGCGGTTCCTCTGCACGCCCCCGCCCTTGTAACTTGCTGAGGGAAGCCCTCTCCCCGCACGCCCCCAAGCCCCCTCCCCAGCTTACCTCCTCTCCACTGCCTCATCTGAGTGTGGCTTTTGGTTCCCCCAACCACTTGGCACCCTAGGCAGCTGACTAGTTCGCCTAGTGGTTGCACCGGTCCTGGACACTGCCTATCAGCAGGATTCCTCCTCCTCCTCCTCAGTAAGATTAAATCTCCGCAGCTAGACAGCTGGTGCATCTGCTGCACCACACTCCCCCGTGCCTGAGCCTCCCTGCCAAAGCCCTGCACCCGGCTCCAGAGAATTAAGTCTCACATCTCACTGGGAACTCGACTTCTTGTGCTCAGAGAGTCTCGGCCCCCCTCAGTAGCTGACCTGAGAAACACAGCGTCTGCAAAAGCAGCAAAGAGTCGTGTGGCACTTTATAGACTAACAGACATATTGGAGCATGAGCTTTCATGGGTGAATCCCCACTTCGTTGGATGCATCAGTGTTTGCCTTTTCCAAAAAAGTGCCTGGAGTGCCTTTTTTTATGTGACCCCGTGGCCTAATGGATAAGGCATCTGATTTCGGATCAGGGGATTGAGAGTTTGAGTCCCTTTGTGGTTGTGCTTGTGCAGCTTTACCTTTGGGCTAAAAGTCCTGCTCCCTTCAGGGTTGAAATCTCTTCTTGGCTGCTCAGGCCAATGCTCTGGCTTCAGCTAGAGCCCTGGAAAGGAGTTGGGGGGAATGGGCATCACAAAGGCTGGGACAGGAGCCCCAGGTGCTTCCAGTGTACCCTTTGCCCTTCCTGACTTGCCAAAGAAAATGGGCGGCTGCCCAGGGCTAGTGTGTAGAGCAGTTTCCCTCTTCCAAATGTGCGCCAGTCTCTGTATTTGAGGTGGTTTGCTACATGGAGCCTGGGTGTTTCTCTGCTTCTCGCCAGCTGGAGAAAAGCCTCTTGGGGTAAAATCTCCTGCCCCATGGCAAAAGTGAGCACCTTGAGTGGGAATGGTAAGATACCCCACCAGGGGGGCTGGCCCTGCTTTCCTACCCTCTTCGATAACGGCCACAGAGCATCAGCAGCTGCCTCGCATGCTGGTCTGTGGGTGGCCTTCAGTGGGTGTTTGGCATGGCAGGGAGCAGGCTGGCTGAGTGTTTTTGTGCCTGTCTGAAGGCCACACATAGGCATGGTCCTGCCCTCCTCTTGCCCTGTCCTCGGTTGTTGTGTGGCTTTTAAGCCTTCCCTTGGAGCTGTCAGCGCCAACCGCTTCTGCTCTAGGTGCCCAGAGGAGGAGAGGTGTGCTGGGCTCCAGCCTGGGAAGCCTGGCCCTGGCATTCCTTCCTTTACATGCCATGTGGGCAAGAGGAAGAGCTGCAGCTACAGGGACCAAAGCTGTGGACATCAGATGAAGCAGCAAGAAACCAAACCATCAGGTCAACCCGCAGGAATCTCTAGCCAGACTGTTAAGTTCTAGGACCCCACCCTATAACGGCCAGCTGGACCAAAGACCTATCTCCAGTGGGCATCAGTGACCCATGAGGAGGAGAAAAAACCCTTGCTGAAGTTTACCCAGGTAGAAAGTAATTATACACATTGAGCTCCAAGACTTTGCAGCAAACTACAATATCTGCAGGAGGTCCCACTGAGATTTGAACTCAGATTCCAGGATTCAAAGTCCTGAGTGCTGCCCATTACACCATGGAACCTGCTCCCATTTTATTTTCTAGACCCCTGGGTCTCTCGGCTGACTGGTTTGCACTCTGCACTTATTGCTTCCCACCAGCGGCTTCCTCTCGTATGACTCTCTTTCCTCCTCCAGCGACTGTTGTCCTGCACTATGGGATCTGCGGGTCCTGCCCTGAGTCCCCACATCCCCCTGCTTGGTCTCCATTCCCTGCAGGCTGCAAAAATGTCAGGGGAGAACGCCCCTCCCTTCACTCGGTGCTCCCGCTCATATCGGCCAGCTGCAGCCTCATCTCATGGAACTCGGGCAGCTGTCACTTGATCCGGTTGTACAGTCACAGGATCACTGGCTCCCTAGCCTGTATGCTCTTGTGGAAATCCCACAGGCAACACTGCAGGACTTGGCACCATTGGTTTCTTTGATATTGCGGTGTTTGCCTGACCGCTGGAACAAAGCCGCCAACTCCTCCCTCACCGACTTCCGTCAATCCCTCTGGTGGCCATAGAACCCTCTGATGCTTTCCTGTTCTGCCAGCACCGCCAGGCCTCACCCTCCTGCTTCCTTTATCTTGCAAGCTCTGGATGTTCAGCTTCCAATGTCCTCTGCCCTGGGTCAGGGACAGGGACAGCTCCAGGCACCA
>NW_026114797.1:0-44768 GCF_025201925.1 Gopherus flavomarginatus | reverse complement strand
CCCAACCCCTGAGCGCCCGAACCATAGCTCCATGGACCTAACACCTGGTGTCCCCAACCCCAGCTCCAGGGGCCCAACCCCTGGGGGCCCCAACACCAGCTCTAAGAGCCCAATCCCTGGGAGCCCCAACACCAGCTCCAGGAGCCCAACCCCAGAGCGCCTGAACCATAGTTCCAGGGGCCCAACCCCTGGGGGCCCCAACACCAGCTCCAGGGGCCAAACCCCTGAGCGCCCGAACCATAGCTCCAGAGGCCTAATCCCTGGGGGCCCCAACCCCAGCTCCAGGGGCGTAACCCACTGGGCCCCAACCCCAGCTCCAGGGGCCCAACCCCTGGGGCCCTCGACCCCAATTCCAGGGGCCGAACCCCTGAGCGCCCGAACCATAGCTGCAGAGGCCTATCCCCCGAGGGCCCCAACCCCAGCTCCAGGGGCCCAACCCCTGAGGGCCCCAACACCGGCTTCAGGGGCCCAACCCCTGGGGGCCCCAACGCCAGCTCCAGGAGCCCAACCCCTGGGGGCCCCAACACAAGTTCCAGGGGCCGAATCCCGGAGCGCCCTAACCATAGCTCCAGGGGCCCAACCCCTGGGGACCCCAACACCAGCTCCAGGGGCCCAACCCCTGAGCGCCCAAACCATAGCTCCAGGGGCCTAACCCCCGGGGGCCCCAACCCCAGCTCCAGGGTCCGAACCCCTGTGTTCCCCAACACCAGCTCCAGGGGCCCAACCCCTGGGGCCCTCCACCCCAGCTCCAGGTGCCCAACCGCTGAGCGCCCGAACTATAGCTCCAGGTTCCCAACCCCTGTGCGCCCGAACCATAGCTCCAAGGGCCTAACCCCTGGGTCCCCAACACCAGCTCCAGGGGCAAATCCCCTTGGGGACCCAACACAAGCTCCAGGGGCCCAACCCCTGAGCGCCCGAACCAAAGCTCCAGGAGCCTAACCCCTGGAGGCCCCAATCCCAGCTCCAGAGGCCCAAACCCTGGGGGCCCCAAAACCAGCTCCAGGGGCTCAATCCCTGAGCGCCCGAACCATAGCTCCAGGGGCCTAACCCCCGGGGGACCCAACCACAGCTCCAGGGGCCCAACCCCTGGGGGCCCGAACACGTGCTCCAGGAGCCCAACCCCTGGGGGCCCCAAAACCAGCTCCAGGGGCCCAATCCCTGAGCGCCAGAACCATAGCTCCAGGGGCCTAATCCCTGAGGGCCCCAACACCAGCTCCAGGGGCCCAACCCCTGGGAGCCCCAACACCAGCCCCAGGGGCCCAATCCCAGAGTGCTCAAATCATAGCTCTAGGGGCCTATTCCCTGGGGTCCCGCACGCCAGCTCCAAGGGCCCAACCCCTGAGCGCCCGAACCATAGCGCCAGGGGCTTAACCCCTGGGGCCCCAACACCAGCTCCAGGGGCCCAACCCCTGGGAGTCCCAACACCAGCTACAGGGGCCCAGCCCCAGAGCTCCCGAACCATAGCTCCATGCGGGGAAATGCTCTGTGCACTAACCTATGTGGCCACAAGGTGTCACTCTTGCTCCATGCAGGAAATGCTCTGGGCATTACCCTGCATGGCCACACAGTGTTACTGTTGCTCCATGCGTGAAATGTCTGGGCATTACTGTGATGGAGTCGGGACTGTCTGTGTGGGGAATGGGAGAGCAAGGGGTGACATTAGGTCAGGGGAACAACACCAGCTCCAGCGGCCCAACCCCTGAGCGCCCGAACCATAGCTCCAGGGGCCTAACCCCTGGGGGCCCCAAAACCAGCTCCAGGGGCCCAATCCCTGAGCGCCAGAACCATAGTTCCAGGGGCCTAATCCCTGAGGGCCCCAACACCAGCTCCAGGGGCCCAACCCCTGGGAGCCCCAACACCAGCTCCAGGGGCCGAACCCCAGAGTGCCCAAATCATAGCTCTAGGGGCCTATTCCCTGGGGGCCCGCACGCCAGCTCCAAGGGCCCAACCCCAGAGCTCCCGAACCATAGCTCCATGCGGGGAAATGCTCTGTGCACTACCCTATGTGGCCACACGGTGTCACTCTTGCTCCATGCAGGAACTGCTCTGGGCATTACCCTGCATGGCCACACAGTGTTACTGTTGCTCCATGCGTGAAATGTCTGGGCATTACTGTGATGGAGTCGGGACTGTCTGTGTGGGGGATGGGAGAGCAAGGGGTGACATTAGGTCAGGGGCCGCAACAGCAGCTCCAGCGGCCCAACCCCTGAGCGCCCGAACCATAGCTCCAGGGGCTCAACCCCTGAGAGCCCGAACCATAGCTCCAGGGGCCTAAATCCTGTGGGCCCCAACCCCAGCTCCAGGGGCCCAACCCCTGGGGACCCCACCACCAGCTCCAGGGGCCCAAACCCTGAGCGCCCGAACCATAGCTCCAGGGGTCTAACCCCTGGGGCCCCAACACTAGCTGCAGGGGCCCAGCCCCTGGGGCCCCAACACCAACTCCAGGGACCCAACCCCTGAGCGCCCGAACCATAGCTCCATGGACCTAACCCCTGGTGTCCCCAACCCCAGCTCCAGGGGCCCAACCCCTGGGGGCCCCAACACCAGCTCCAAGAGCCCAATCCCTGGGAGCCCCAACACCAGCTCCAGGAGCCCAACCCCAGAGCGCCTGAACCATAGTTCCAGGGGCCCAACCCCTGGGGGCCCCAACACCAGCTCCAGGGGCCAAACCCCTGAGCGCCCGAACCATAGCTCCAGAGGCCTAATCCCTGGGGGCCCCAACCCCAGCTCCAGGGGCGTAACCCACTGGGCCCCAACCCCAGCTCCAGGGGCCCAACCCCTGGGGGCCCCAACACCAGCTTCAGGGGCCCAACCCCTGGGGGCCCCAACGCCAGCTCCAGGAGCCCAACCCCTGGGGGCCCCAACACAAGTTCCAGGGGCCGAACCCCGGAGCGCCCTAACCATAGCTCCAGGGGCCCAACCCCTGGGGACCCCAACACCAGCTCCAGGGGCCCAACCCCTGAGCGCCCAAACCATAGCTCCAGGGGCCTAACCCCCGGGGGCCCCAACCCCAGCTCCAGGGTCCGAACCCCTGTGTTCCCCAACACCAGCTCCAGGGGCCCAACCCCTGGGGCCCTCCACCCCAGCTCCAGGGGCCCAACCGCTGAGCGCCCGAACTATAGCTCCAGGTTCCCAACCCTTGTGCGCCCGAACCATAGCTCCAAAGGCCTAACCTCTGGGTCCCCAACACCAGCTCCAGGGGCAAATCCCCTTGGGGACACAACACAAGCTCCAGGGGCCCAACCCCTGAGCGCCCGAACCAAAGCTCCAGGAGCCTAACCCCTGGAGGCCCCAATCCCAGCTCCAGAGGCCCAACCCCTGGGGGCCCCAAAACCAGCTCCAGGGGCTCAATCCCTGAGCGCCCGAACCGTAGCTCCAGGGGCCTAACCCCCGGGGGCCCGAACCCCAGCTCCAGGGACCAACCCCTGGGGGTCCAAACACCAGCTACAGGGGCCCAACCCCTGAGCGCCCGAACCATAGCTCCAGGGGCCTAACCCCCGGGGGACCCAACCACAGCTCCAGGGGCCCAACCCCTGGGGGCCCGAACACCTGCTCCAGGAGCCCAACCCCTGGGGGCCCCAAAAAAAGCTCCAGGGGCCCAATCCCTGAGCGCCAGAACCATAGCTCCAGGGGCCTAATCCCTGAGGGCCCCAACACCAGCTCCAGGGGCCCAACCCCTGGGCGCCCCAACACCACCTCCAGGGGCCCAACCCCAGAGTGCTCAAATCATAGCTCTAGGGGCCTATTCCCTGGGGTCCCGCACGCCAGCTCCAAGGGCCCAACCCCTGAGCGCCCGAACCATAGCGCCAGGGGCTTAACCCCTGGGGCCCCAACACCAGCTCCAGGGGCCCAACCCCTGGGAGTCCCAACACCAGCTACAGGGGCCCAGCCCCAGAGCTCCCGAACCATAGCTCCATGCTTGGAAATGCTCTGTGCACTACCCTATGTGGCCACAAGGTGTCACTCTTGCTCCATGCAGGAAATGCTCTGGGCATTACCCTGCATGGCCACACAGTGTTACTGTTGCTCCATGCGTGAAATGTCTGGGCATTACTGTGATGGAGTCGGGACTGTCTGTGTGGGGAATGGGAGAGCAAGGGGTGACATTAGGTCAGGGGCAACAACACCAGCTCCAGCGGCCCAACCCCTGAGCGCCCGCACCATAGCTCCAGGGGTCTAACCCCTGCGGCCCCAACACTAGGTGCAGGGGCCCAGCCCCTGGGGCCCCAACACCAGCTCCAGGGGCCCAACCCCTGAGAGCCCGAACCATAGCTCCAGGGGCCTAAATCCTGTGGGCCCCAACCCCAGCTCCAGGGGCCCAACCCCTGGGGGCCCCAACACCAGCTTCAAGAGCCCAATCCTTGGGAGCCCCAACACCAGCTCCAGGGGCCCAACCCCAGAGCGCCTGAACCATAGTTCCAGGGGCCCAACCCCTGGGGGCCCCAACACCAGCTCCAGGGGACAAACCCCTGAGCGCACGAACCATAGCTCTATGGGCGTAACCCATGGGGGCAACAACCACAGCTCCAGGGGCGTAACCCACGGGGTCCCAACCCCAGCTCCAGGGGCCCAACCCCTGGGGCCCTCGACCCCAGTTCCAGGGCCCCAACCCCTGAGCGCCCGAACCATAGCTCCAGGGGTCTAACCCCTGGGGCCCCAACACTAGCTGCAGGGGCCCAGCCCCTGGGGCCCCAACACCAACTCCAGGGACCCAACCCCTGAGCACCCGAACCATAGCTCCATGTACCTAACCCCTGGTGGCCCCAACCCCAGCTCCAGGGGCCCAACCCCTGGGGGCCCCAACCCCAGCTCCAAGAGCCCAATCCCTGGGAGCCCCAACACCAGCTCCAGGGGCCCAACCCCAGAGCTCCTGAACCATAGTTCCAGGGGCCCAACCCCTGGGCGCCCCAACACCAGATCCAGGGGCCAAACCCCTGAGCGCCCGAACCATAGCTCCAGGGGCCTAACCCCTGGGGGCCCCAACCCCAGCTCCAGGGGCGTAACCCACGGGGCCCCAACCCCAGCTCCAGGGGCCCAACCCCTGGGGCCCTCGACCCCAGTTCCAGGGTCCCAACCCCTGAGCGCCCGAACCATAGCTGCAGAGGCCTAACCCCCGAGGGCCCCAACCCCAGCTCCAGGGGCCGAACCCCTGGGGGCCCCAACACCAGCTTCAGGGGCCCAACCCCTGGGGGCCCCAACACCAGCTCCAGGAGCCCAACCCCTGGGGGCCCCAACACAAGTTCCAGGGGCCGAACCCCGGAGCACCCTAACCATAGCTCTAGGGGCCTATTCCCTGGGGGCCCGCACGCCAGCTCCAAGGGCCCAACCCCTGAGCGCCCGAACCATAGCGCAAGGGGCTTAACCCCTGGGGCCCCAACACCAGCTTCAGGGGCCCAAACCCTGGGGGCCCCAACACCAGCTCCAGGGGCTCAATCCCTGAGCGCCCGAACCATAGCTCCAGGGGCCCAACCCCCGGGGGCTCGAACCCCAGCTCCAGGGGCCCAACCCCTGGGGGTCCAAACAACAGCTACTGGGGCCCAACCCCTGAGCGCCCGAACCATAGCTCCAGGGCCCTAACCCCCGGGGGCCCCAACCACAGCTCCAGGGGCCCAACCCCTGGGGGCCCCAACACCTGCTCCAGGAGCCCAACCCCTGGGGGCCCCAAAACCAGCTCCAGGGGCCCAATCCCTGAGCGCCAGAACCATAGCTCCAGGGGCCTAATCCCTGAGCGCCCCAACACCAGCTCCAGGGGCCCAACCCCTGGAAGCCCCAACACCAGCTCCAGGGGCCCAACCCCAGAGTGCCCAAACCATAGCTCTAGGGGCCTATTCCCTGGGGGCCCGCACGCCAGCTCCAAGGGCCCAACCCCAGAGCTCCCGAACCATAGCTCCATGCGGGGAAATGCTCTGTGCACTACCCTATGTGGCCACACGGTGTCACTCTTGCTCCATGCAGGAAATGCTCTGGGCATTACCCTGTATGGCCACACAGTGTTACTATTGCTCCATGCGTGAAATGTCTGGGCATTACTGTGATGGAGTCGGGACTGTCTGTGTGGGGGATGGGAGAGCAAGGGTTGACATTAGGTCAGGGGCCCCAACACCAGCTCCAGCGGCCCAACCCCTGAGCGCCCGAACCATAGCTCCAGGGGCCTAACCCCTGGGGGCCCCAACACCAGCTCCAAGGGCCCAACCCCTGAGAGCCCGAACCATAGCTCCAGGGGCCTAAATCTAGTGGGCCCCAACCCCAGCTCCAGGGGCCCAAATCCTGGGGGCCCCACCACCAGCTCCAGGGGCCCAAACCCTGAGCGCCCGAACCATAGCTCCACGGGCCTACTCCCTGAGGGCCCCAACACCAGCTCCAGGGGCCCAACCCCTGGGAGCCCCAACACCAGCTCCAGGGGCCCAACCCCAGAGTGCCCAAACCATAGCTCTAGGGGCCTATTCCCTGAGGGCCAGCACGCCAGCTCCAAGGGCCCAACCCCTGAGCGCCCGAACCATAGCGGAAGGGGCTTAACCCCTGGGGCCCCAACACCAGCTCCAGGGGCCCAACCCCTGGGAGTCCCACCACTAGCTACAGGGGCCCAACCCCAGAGCTCCCGAACCATAGCTCCATGTGGGGAAATGCTCTGTGCACTACCCTATGTGGCCACACGGTGTCACTCTTGCTCCATGCAGGAAATGCTCTGGGCATGACCCTGCATGGCCACACAGTGTTACTGTTGCTCCATGCGTGAAATGTCTGGGCATTACTGTGATGGAGTCGGGACTGTCTGTGTGGGGGATGGGAGAGCAAGGGGTGACATTAGGTCAGGGGCTCCAACACCAGCTGCAGCGGCCCAACCCCTGAGCGCCCGAACCATAGCTCCAGGGGCCTAACCCCTGGGGGCCCCAACACCACCTCCAGGGGCCCAACCCCTGAGCGCCCGAACCATAGTTCCAGGGGCCCAACCCCTGAGTGCCCGAACCATAGCTCCAGGGGTCTAACCCCTGGGGCCCCAACACTAGCTGCAGGGGCCCAGCCCCTGGGGCCCCAACACCAGCTCCAGGGGACCAACCCCTGGGGGCCCCACCACCAGCTCCAGGGGCCCAAACCCTGAGCGCCCGAACCATAGCTCCAGGGGTCTAACCCCTGGGGCCCCAACACTAGCTGCAGGGGCCCAGCCCCTGGGGCCCCAACACCAACTCCAGGGACCGAACCCCTGAGCGCCCGAACCATAGCTCCATTGACCTAACCCCTGGTGGCCCCAACCCCAGCTCCAGGGGCCCAACCCCTGGGGGCCCCAACACCAGCTCCAAGAGCCCAATCACTGGGAGCCCCAACACCAGCTCCAGGGGCCCAACCCCAGAGCGCCTGAACCATAGTTCCAGGGGCCCAACCCCTGGGGGCCCCAACCCCAGCTCCAGGGGCGTAACCCACGGGGCCCCAACCCTAGCTCTAGGGGCCCAACCCCTGGGGCCCTCGACCCCAGTTCCAGGGGCCCAACCCCTGAGCGCCCGAACCATAGCTGCAGAGGCCTAACCCCCGAGGGCCCCAACCCCAGCTCCAGGGGCCTAACCCCTGGGGGCCCCAACACCAGCTTCAGGGGCCCAACCCCTGGGGGCCCCAACACCAGCTCCAGGAGCCCAACCCCTGGGGGCCCCAACACAACTTCCAGGGGCCGAACCCCGGTGCACCCTAACCATTGCTCCAGGGGCCCAACCCCTGGGGGCCCCAACACCAGCTCCAGGGGCCCAACCCCTGAGCGCCCAAACCATAGCTCCAGGGGCCTAACCCCCGGGAGCCCCAACCCCAGCTCCAGGGTCCGAACCCCTGTGGGCCCCAACACCAGCTCCAGGGGCCCAACCCCTGAGCGCCCGAACCATAGCTCCAGAGGCCTAACCCCTGGGGGCCCCAACCACAGCTCCAGGGGCCCAACCCCTGCAAGCACCAAAAGGTCCAGGAGCCCAACCCCTGGGGGCCCCAACACTAGCTCCAGGAGCCCAATCCCAGAGCGCCCGAAACATAGCTCCAGGGGCCAAATCCCTGGGGGCCCCAACACTAGCTCTGGGGCCCAATCCCTGGGGCCCTCCACCCCAGCTGCAGGGGCCCAACCGCGGAGCGCCCGAACTATAGCTCCAGGGGCCCAACCCCTGTGCGCCCGAACCATAGCTCCAGGGGCCTAACCCCTGGGTCCCCAACACCAGCTCCAGGGGCAAAACCCCTTGGGGACCCAACACAAGCTCCAGGGGCCCAACCCCTGAGCGCCCGAACCAAAGCTCCAGGGGCCTAACCCCTGGAGGCCCCAATCCCAGCTCCAGGGCCCAACCCCTGGGGGCCCCAAAACCAGCTCCAGGGGCTCAATCCCTGAGCGCCCGAACCATAGCTCCAGGGGCCTAACCCCCGGGGGCCCGAACCCCAGCTCCAGAGGCCCAACCCCTGGGGGTCCAAACACCAGCTACAGGGGCCCAACCCCTGAGCGCCCGAACCATAGCTGCAGAGGCCTAACCCCCGAGGGCCCCAAACCCAGCTCCAGGGGCCCAACCCCTGAGCGCCTGAACCATAGCTCCAGGGGCCTAACCCCTGGGTCCCCAACACCAGCTCCAGGGGCCCAACCCCTTGGGGCCCCAACACCAGCTCCAGGGGCCCAACCCACGAGCGGCCGATCCAAAGATCCAGGGGCCTAACCCCTGGAGGCCCCAATCCCAGCTCAAGGGTCCCAACCACTGGAGGCCCCAAAACCAGCTCCAGGGGCCCAATCCCTGAGCCCCCGAACCATAGCTGCAGGGGCCTAACCCCCGAGGGCCCCAACCCCAGCTCCAGGGGCCCAACCCCTGGGGGCACCAACACCAGTTTCAGGGGCCCAACCCCTGAGTGCCCGAACCATAGCTCCAGGGGCCTAACCCCCGAGGGCCCCAACCAAAGCTCCAGGGGCCCAACCCCTAGGGGCCCCAACACCAGCTCCAGGAGCCCAACCCCTGGGAGCCCCAACACCAGCTCCAGGGGACCAATCCCTGGGGGCCCCAACACCTGCTCCAGGAGCCCAACCCCTGGGGGCCCCAACCACAGCTCCAGGGGACCAACCCCTGGGGGCCCCAACACCTGCTCCAGGAGCCCAACCCCTGGGGGCCCCAAAACCAGCTCCAGGGGCCCAATCCCTGAGCGCCAGAACCATAGCTCCAGGGGCCTAATCCCTGAGGGCCCCAACACCAGCTCCAGGGGCCCAACCCCTGAGCGAACGAACCATAGCTCCCGGGGCCTAAGCCCCGGGGGCCCCAACCCCAGCTCCAGGGGCCCAACCCCTGGATGCCCCAACTCCAGCTCCAGGGGTCCAACCCCTGAGCGCCCGAACCATAGCTGCAGGGGCCTAACCCCCGGGGGCCCCAACCCCAGCTCCAGGGTCCGAACCCCTGTGGGCCCCAACACCAGCCCCAGGGGCCAACCCCTGAGCGCCCGAACCATAGCTCCAGCGGCCTAACCCCTGGGGCCCCTCACCAGCTCCAGGAGCCCAACCCCTTGGGCCCAAACAACAGCTCCAGGGGCCCAACCCATGAGCAAACGAACCAAAGCTCTAGGGGCCTAACTCCTGGGGGCCCAAACCCCACCTCCAGGGGCCCAACCCCTGGGGGCCCCAAACCCAGCTCCAGGGGCCCAAGCCCTGGGGCCCTCGACCCCAGCTCCAGGGGCCCAACCCCTGAGCGTCCGAACCATAGCTCCAGGGGCCTAACCCCTGGGGCCCCTCACCAGCTCCAGGGGCCCAACCCCAGCTCCAGGGGCGTAACCCCCGGGGCCCCAACCCCAGCTCCAGTGGCCCAACCCCTGGGGCCCTCGACCCCAGCTCCAGGGGCCCAACCCCTGAGCGCCCGAACCATAGCTCCAGGGGCCTAACCCCTGGGGCCCCTCACCAGCTCCAGGAGCCCAACCCCTTGGGGCCCCAACACCAGCTCCAGGGGCCCAACCCATGAGCGAACGAACCATAGCTCTAGGGGCCTAACTCCTGGGGGCCCAAACCCCACCTCCAGGGGCCCAACCCCTGGGGGCCCCAACACCAGCTCCAGGGGCCCAACCCCTGAGCGCCCGAACCATAGCTCCAGGGGCCTAACCCCTGGGGGCCCCAACCACAGCTCCAGGGGCCCAACCCCTGCGAGCCCCAACACAATCTCCAGGACCTCAAAACCTGGGGGCCCCAACACCAGCTCCAGGGGCCCAACCCCACAGCGCCCGAACCATAGCTCCAGGGGCCTAAACCCTGGGGGCCCCAACCACAGCTCCAGGGGCCCAACCCCTGCGAGCCCCAACACAATCTCCAGGAACTCAAAACCTGGGGGCTACAGCACCAGCTCCAGGGGCCCCACCCCTGGGGCCCTCGACCCTAGCTTCAGGGAACCAACCCCTGAGCGCCCGAACCATAGCTCCAGGGGTCCAACCCCTGAGTGCCTGAACCATAGCTCCACGGGCCTAAAACCTGGGTCCCCAACACCAGCTCCAGGGGCCCAACCCCAGAGCGACCGAAACATAGCTCCAGGGGCCCAATCCCTGGGGGCCCCAACACCAGCTCCAGGGGCCCAACCCCTGGGGCCCTCCACCCCAGCTCCAGGGGCCCAACCCCTGAGCGCCCGAACCATAGCTCCAGGGGCCCAACCCATGAGCGCCTGAACCATAGCTCCAGGGGCCAAACCCCTGGGTCCCCAACACCAACTCCAGGGGCCCAACCCCTTGTGGCCCCAACACCAGCTCCAGTGGCCCAACCCATGAGCGGCCGAACCAAAGATCCAGGGGCCTAACCCCCGAGGGCCCCAACCCCAGCTCCAGGGGCCCAACCCCTGGGGGTCCCAACACAAGTTCCAGGGGCCCAACCCCGGAGCGCCCTAACCATAGCTCAAGGTGCCTAACCCCTGGGGCCCCAACACCAGCTCCAGGGGCCCAACTCCTGGGGTCCCCAACACCAGCTCCAGGGTCCCAACCCCTGAGCGCCCGAACCTTAGCTCCAGGGGCCTAATCCCTGGGGGCCCCAACACCAGCTCCAAGGGCCCAACCCCTGAGCGCCCGAACAATACCTCCAGGGGCCTAACCCCTGGAGGCCCAAACACCAGCTCCAGGAGCCCAACCCCTGGGAGCCCCAACACCAGCTCCAGGGGCCCAACCCCAGAGTGCCCAAGCCATAGCTCTAGGGGCCTATTCCCTGGGGGCCCGCACGCCAGCTCCAAGGGCCCAACCCCTGAGCGCCCGAACCATAGCGCCAGGGGCTTAACCCCTGGGACCCCAACACCAGCTCCAGGGGCCCAACCCCTGGGAGTCCCAAAACCAGCTCCAAGGGCCCAACCCCTGAGCGCCCGAACAATACCTCCAGGGGCCTAACCCCTGGAGGCCCCAACACCAGCTCCAGGAGCCCAACCCCTGGGAGCCCCAACACCAGCTCCAGGGGCCCAACCCCAGAGTGCCCAAACCATAGCTCTAGGGGCCTATTCCCTGGGGGTCCCGCACGCCAGCTCCAAGTGCCCAACCCCTGAGCGCCCGAACCATAGCGCCAGGGGCTTAACCCCTGGGGCCCCAACACCAGCTCCAGGGGCCCAACCCCTGGGAGTCCCAACACCAGCTACAGGGGCCCAACCCCAGAGCTCCCGAACTATAGCTCCATGCGGGGAAATGCTCTGTGCACTACCCTATGTGGCCACACGGTGTCACTCTTGCTCCATGCAGGAAATGCTCTGGGCATTACCCTGCATGGCCACACAGTGTTACTGTTGCTCCATGCTTGAAATGTCTGGGCCTTACTGTGATGGAGTCGGGACTGTCTGTGTGGGGGATGGGAGAGCAAGGGGTGACATTAGGTCAGGGGCCCCAACACCTGCTCCAGCGGCCCAACCCCTGAGCGCCCGAACCATAGCTCCAGGGGCCTAACCCCTGGGGGCCCCAACACCAGCTCCAAGGGCCCAACCCCTGAGCGCCCGAACCATAGCTTCAGGGGCCTAACCCCCGGGGGCCCCAACCCTAGCTCCAGGGGCCCAACCCCTGGGGGCCCCATCACCAGCTCCAGGGGCCCAAACCCTGAGCGCCCGAACCATAGCTCCAGGGGTCTAACCCCTGGGGCCCCAACACTAGCTGCAGGGGCCAAGCCCCTGGGGCCCCAACACCAACTCCAGGGACCCAACCCCTGAGCGCCCGTCCCATAGCTCCATGGACCTAATCCCTGGTGGCCCCAACCCCAGCTCCAGGGGCCGAACCCCTGGGGGCCCCAACACCAGCTCCAAGAGCCCAATCCCTGGGAGCCCCAACACCAGCTCCAGGGACCCAACCCCAGAGCGATTGAACCATAGTTCCAGGGGCCCAACCCCTGGGGGCCCCAACACCAGCTCCAGGGGCCAAACCCCTGAGCGCCCGAACCATAGCTACAGGGGCCTAACCCCTGGGGGCCCCAACCCCAGCTCCAGGGGCGTAACCAACGGGGGTCCAACCCCAGCTCCAGGGGCCCAACCCCTGAGCGCCCGAACCATAGCTGCAGAGGCCTAACCCCCGAGGGCCCCAACCCCAGCTCCAGGGTCCGAACCCCTGTGGGCCCCAACACCAGCTCCAGGGGCCCAACCCCTGAGCGCCCGAACCATAGCTGCAGAGGCCTAACCCCCGAGGGCCCCAACCCCAGCTCCAGGGGCCCAACCCCTGAGCGCCAAACCATAGCTCCAGGGGCCTAACCCCTGGGGGCCCCAACCCCAGCTCCAGGGTCCGAACCCCTGTGGGCCCGAACACCAGCTCCAGGGGCCCAAACCCTGGGGGCCCCTACACCAGCTCCAGGAGCCCAACCCCTGGGGGCCCCAACACAAGTTCCAGGGGCCGAACCCCGGAGCGCCCTAACCATAGCTCCAGGGGCCCAAAACCTGGGTGCCCCAACACCAGCTCCAGGGGCCCAACCCCTGAGCGCCCAAACCATAGCTCCAGGGGCCTAACCCCCGGGGGCCCCAACCCCAGCTCCAGGGTCCGAACCCCTGTGGGCCCCAACACCAGCCCCAGGGGCCCAACCCCTGAGCGCCCGAACCATAGCTCCAGGGGCCTAACCCCTGGGGCCCCTCACCAGCTCCAGGAGCCCAACCCCTTGGGGCCCAAACACCAGCTCCAGGGGCCCAACCCATGAGCGAACGAACCAAAGCTCTAGGGGCGTAACTCCTGGGGGCCCAAACCCCACCTCCAGGGGCCCAACCCCTGGGGGCCCCAACACCAGCTCCAGGGGCCCAACCCCTGAGCGCCCGAACCATAGCTCCAAGGGTCTAACCCCTGGGGGCCCCAACCACAGCTCCAGGGGCCCAACCCCTGCGAGCCCCAACACAATCTCCAGCACCTCAAAACCTGGGGGCCCCAACACCAGCTCCAGGGGCCCAACCCCACAGCGCCCGAACCATAGCTCCAGGGGCCTAAACCCTGGGGGCCCCAACCACAGCTCCAGGGGCCCAACCCCTGCGAGCCCCAACACAATCTCCAGGAAATCAAAACCAGGGGGCCCCAACACCAGCTCCAGGGGCCCAACCCCAGAGCGCCTGAACCATAGTTCCAGGGGCCCAACCGCTGGGGGCCACAACACCAGCTCCAGGGGCTAAACCCCTTGGGGCCCCAACACCTGCTCCAGGAGCCAAACCAATGGGGGCCCCAAAACCAGCTCCAGGGGCCCAATCCATGAGCGCCAGAACCATAGCTCCAGGGGCCTAATCCCTGAGGGCCCCAACACCAGCTCCAGTGTCCCAACCCCTGGGGACCCTACCACCAGCTCCAGGGGCCCGAACCCTGAGCGCCCTAACCATAGCTCCAGGGGTCTAACCCCTTGGGCCCCAACACTAGCTGCAGGGGCCCAGCCCCTGGGGCCCCAACACCAACTCCAGGGAACCGACTCCTGAGCGCCCGAACCATAGCTCCATGGACCTAACCCCTGGTGGCCCCAACCCCAGCTCCAGGGGCTAAACCCCTTGGGGCCCCAACACCTGCTCCAGGAGCCAAACCAATGGGGGCCCCAAAACCAGCTCCAGGGGCCCAATCCATGAGCGCCAGAACCATAGCTCCAGGGGCCTAATCCCTGAGGGCCCCAACACCAGCTCCAGTGTCCCAACCCCTGGGGACCCTACCACCAGCTCCAGGGGCCCGAACCCTGAGCGCCCTAACCATAGCTCCAGGGCTCTAACCCCTTGGGCCCCAACACTAGCTGCAGGGGCCCAGCCCCTGGGGCCCCAACACCAACTCCAGGGAACCGACTCCTGAGCGCCCGAACCATAGCTCCATGGACCTAACCCCTGGTGGCCCCAACCCCAGCTCCAGGGGCCCAACCCCTGGGGGCCCCAACACCAGCTCCAAGAGCCCAA
This sequence comes from Gopherus flavomarginatus, assembly GCF_025201925.1. Lineage (NCBI taxonomy): Eukaryota > Metazoa > Chordata > Testudines > Testudinidae > Gopherus > Gopherus flavomarginatus. The sequence goes on along the minus strand of NW_026114797.1, from coordinate 30,450 downwards.
TCCCTGGGAGCCCCAACACCAGCTCCAGGGGCCAAACCCCTGAGCGCCCGAACCATAGCTCCAGGGGCCTAACCCCTGGGGGCCCCAACCCCAGCTCCAGGGGCGTAACCCACGGGGCCCCAAACCCAGCTTCAGGGGCCCACCCCCTGGGGGCCCCAACACCAGCTCCAGGAGCCCAACCCCTGGGGGCCCCAACACAAGTTCCAGGGGCCGAACCCCGGAGCGCCCTAACCATAGCTCCAGGGGCCCAACCCCTTGGGGGCCCCAACACCAGCTCCAGGGGCCCAACCCCTGTGGACCCCAACACCAGCTCCAGGGGCCCAACCCCTGAGCGCCCGAACCATAGCTCCAAAGGCCTAACCCCTGGGGGCCCCAACCACAGCTCCAGGGGCCCAACCCCTGGGGGCCCCAACACCAGCTCCAGGGGCCAAACCCCTGAGCGCCCGAACCATAGCTCCAAAGGCCTAACCCCTGGGGGCCCCAACCACAGCTCCAGGGGCCCAACCCCTGGGGGCCCCAACACCAGCTCCAGGGGCCAAACCCCTGAGCGCCCGAACCATAGCTCCAAAGGCCTAACCCCTGGGGGCCCCAACCACAGCTCCAGGGGAGCAACCCCTGGGGGCCCCAACCCCAGCTCCAGGGGCGTAACCCACGGGGACCCTAACACCAGCTCCAGGGGCCCAACCCCTGGGCCCTCGACCCCAGTTCCAGGGGCCCAACCCCTGAGCGCCCGAACCATAGCTGCAGAGGCCTAACACCCGAGGGCCCCAGCTCCAGGGGCCCAACCCCTGGGGGCCCCAATACCAGCTTCAGGGGCCCAACCCCTGGGGGCCCCAACACCAGCTCCAGGAGCCTAACCCCTGGGGGCCCCAACACAAGTTCCAGGGGCCCAACCCCTGCGGGAACCTCCAGCTCCAGGGGCCCAACCCCTGGGGGCCCCACCACCAGCTCCAGGGGCCCAAACCCTGAGCGCCCGAACCATAGCTCCAGGGGTCTAACCCCTGGGGCCCCAACACTAGCTGCAGGGGTCCACCCCCTGGGGGCCCCAACACCAGCTCCAGGGACCCAACCCCTGAGCGCCCGAACCATAGCTCCATGGACCTAACCCCTGGTGGCCTCCACCCCAGATCCAGGGGCCCAACCCCTGGAGGCCCCAGCACCAGCTCCAAGAGCCCAATCCCTGGGAGCCCCAACACCAGCTCCCGGGGCCCAACCCCAGAGCGCCTGAACCATAGTTCCAGGGGCCCAACCCCTGGGGGCCCCAACACCAGCTCCAGGGGCTAAACGCCTGGGGGCCCCAACACCTGCTCCAGGAGCCCAACCCCTGGGGGCCCCAAAACCATCTCCAGGGGCCCAATTACTGAGCACCAGAACTATAGCTCCAGGGGCCTAATCCCTGAGGGCCCCAACACCAGCTCCAGTGTCCCAACCCCTGGGGACCCCACCACCAGCTCCAGGGGCCCGAACCCTGAGCGCCCTAACCATAGCTCCAGGGGTCTAACCCCTTGGGAACCAACACTAGCTGCAGGGGCCCAGCCCCTGGGGCCCCAACACCAACTCCAGGGAACCAAACCCTGAGCGCCCGAACCATAGCTCCATGGACCTAACCCCTGGTGGCCCCAACCCCAGCTCCAGGGGCCCAACCCCTGGGGGCCCCAACACCAGCTTCAAGAGCCCAATCCCTGGGAGCTCCAACACCAGCTCCAGGGGCCCAACCCCAGAGCGCCTGAACCATAGTTCCAGGGGCCCAACCCCTGGGGGCCCCAACACCAGCTCCAGGGGCCAAAACCCTGAGCGCCCAAACCATAGCTCCAGGGGCCTAACCCCTGGGGGCCCCAACCCCAGCTCCAGGGGCGTAACCCACGGGGCCCCAAACCCAGCTCCAGGGGCCCAACCCCTGGGGCCCTCGACCACAGTTCCAGTGGCCCAACCCCTGAGCGCCCGAACCATAGCTGCAGAGGCCTAACCCCCGAGGGCCCCAAACCCAGCTCCAGGGGCCCAACCACTGGGGGCCCCAACACCAGCTTCAGGGGCCCAACCCCTGGGGGCCCCAACACCAGCTCCAGGAGCCCAATCCCTGGGGGCCCCAACACAAGTTCCAGGGGCCGAACCCCGGAGCGCCCTAACCATAGCTCCAGGGGCCCAACCCCTGGGGGCCCGAACACCAGCTCCAGGGGCCCAACCCCTGAGCGCCCTAACCATAGCTCCAGGGGTCTAACCCCTTGGGAACCAACACTAGCTGCAGGGGCCCAGCCCCTGGGGCCCCAACACCAACTCCAGGGAACCAACCCCTGAGCGCCCGAACCATAGCTCCATGGACCTAACCCCTGGTGGCCCCAACCCCAGCTCCAGGGGCCCAACCCCTGGGGGCCCCAACACCAGCTCCAAGAGCCCAATCCCTGGGAGCCCCAACACCAGCTCCAGGGGCCCAACCCCAGAGCGCCTGAACCATAGTTCCAGGGGCCCAACCCCTGGGGGCCCCAACACCAGCTCCAGGGTCCAAACCCCTGAGCGCCCGAACCATAGCTCCAGGGGCCTAACCCCTGGGGGCCCCAACCCCATCTCCAGGGGCGTAACCCACGGGGCCCCAAACCCAGCTCCAGGGGCCCAACCCCTGGGGCCCTCGACCACAGTTCCAGGGGCCCAACCCCTGAGCGCCCGAACCATAGCTGCAGAGGCCTAACCCCCGAGGGCCCCAAACCCAGCTCCAGGGGCCCAACCCCTGGGGGCCCCAACACCAGCTTCAGGGGCCCAACCCCTGGGGGCCCCAACACCAGCTCCAGGAGCCCAATCCCTGGGGGCCCCAACACAAGTTCCAGGGGCCGAACCCCGGAGCGCCCTAACTATAGCTCCAGGGGCCCAACCCCAGGGGGCCCCAACACCAGCTCCAGGGGCCCAACCCCTGAGCGCCCAAACCATAGCTCCAGGGGCCTAACCCCCGGGGGCCCCAACCCCAGCTCCAGGGTCCGAACCCCTGTGGGCCCCAACACCAGCTCCAGGGGCCCAACCCCTGAGCGCCCGAACCATAGCTCCAGAGGCCTAAACCCTGGGGGCCCCAACACTATCTACAGGGGCCCAACCCCAGAGCGCCCGAAATATAGCTCCAGGGGCCCAATCTCTGGGGGCCCCAACACTAGCTCCAGGGGCCCAACCCCTGGGGCCCTCCACCCCAGCTCCAGGGGCCCAACCGCTGAGCGCCCGAACTATAGCTCCAGGGGCCCAAACCCTCTGCGCCCGAACCATAGCTCCAGGGGCCTAACCCCTGGGTCCCCAACACCAGCTCCAAGGGCAAAACCCCTTGGGGACCCAACACAAGCTCCAGGGGCCCAACCCCTGAGCGCCCGAACCAAAGCTCCAGGGGCCTAACCCCTGGAGGCCCGAATCCCAGCTCCAGGGGCCCAACCCCTAGGGGCCCGAAAACCAGCTCCAGGGGCTCAATCCCTGAGCGCCCGAACCATAGCTCCAGGGGCCTAACCCCCGGGGGCCCGAACCCCAGCTCCAGGGACCCAACCCCTGGGGGTCCAAACACCAGCTACAGGGGCCCAACCCCTGAGCGCCCGAACCATAGCTCCAGGGGCCTAACCCCCGGGGGCCCCAACCACAGCTCCAGGGGCCCAACCCCTGGGGGCCCCAACTCCTGCTCCAGGATCCCAAACCCTGGGGGCCCCAAAACCAGCTCCAGGGGCCCAATCCCTGAGCGCCAGAACCATAGCTCCAGGGGCCTAATCCCTGAGGGCCCCAACACCAGGTCCAGGGGCCCAACCCCTGGGGACCCCACCACCAGCTCCAGGGGCCCAAACACTGAGCGCCCGAACCATAGCTCCAGGGGTCTAACCCCTGGAGCCCCAACACTAGCTGCAGGGGCCCAGCCCCTGGTGCCCCAACACCAACTCCAGGGGCCCAACCCGTGAGCGCCCGAGCCATAGCTCCATGGACCTAACCCCTGGTGGCCCCTACCCCAGCTCCAGGGGCCCAACCCCTGGGGGCCCCAACACCAGCTCCAAGAGCCCAACCCCTGGGAGCCCCAACACCAGCTCCAGGGGCCCAACCCCAGAGCGCCTGAACCATAGTTCCAGGGGCCCAACCCCTGGGGGCCCCAACACCAGCTCCAGGGGCCAAACCCCTGAGCGCCCGAATCATAGCTCCAGGGGCCTAACCCCTGGGGGCCCCAACCCCAGCTCCAGGGGCCCAACCCCTGGGGCCCTCGACCCCAGTTCCAGGGGCCCAACCCCTGAGCGCCCGAACCATAGCTGCAGAGGCCTAAACCCTGGGGGCCCCAACCACAGCTCCAGGGGCCCAACCCCTGCGGGCACCACCAGCTCCAGGAGCCCAACCTCTGGGGGCCCCAACACTAGCTTCAGGGGCCCAACCCCAGAGCACCCTAAACATAGCTCCAGGGGCCCAATCCCTGGGGGCCCCAACACTAGCTCCAGGGGCCCAACCCCTGGGGCCCTCCACCCCAGCTCCAGGGGCCCAACCGCTGAGCGCCCGAACTATAGCTCCAGGGGCCCAACCCCTGTGCGCCCGAACCATAGCTCCAGGGGCCTAACCCCTGGGTCCCCAACACCAGCTCCAGGGGCAAAACCCCTTGGGGACCCAACACAAGCTCCAGGGGCTCAATCCCTGAGCGCCCGAACCATAGCTCCAGGGGCCTAACCCCCGGGGGCCCGAACCCCAGCTCCAGGGGCCCAACCCCTGGGGGCCCCAACACCTGCTCCAGGAGCCCAACCCCTGGGGGCCCCAAAACCAGCTCCAGGGGCCCAATCCCTGAGCGCCAGAACCATAGCTCCAGGGGCCTATTCCCTGAGGGCCCCAACACCAGCTCCAGGGGCCTATTCCCTGAGGGCCCCAATACCAGCTCCAGGGGCACAACCCCAGAGTTCCCAAACCATAGCTATAGGAGCCTATTCCCTGGGGGCCCGCACGCCAGCTCCAAGGGCCCAACCCCTGAGCGCCCGAACCATAGCGCCAGGGGCTTAACCCCTGGGGCCCCAATACCAGCTCCAGGGGCCCAACCCCTGGGAGTCCCAACACCAGCTACAGGGCCCAACCCAAGAGCTCCCGAACCATAGCTCCATGCGGGGAAATGCTCTGTGCACTACCCAATGTGGCCACACGGTGTCACTATTGCTCCATGCAGGAAATGCTCTGGGCATTACCCTGCATGGCCACACAGTGTTACTATTGCTCCATGCGTGAAATGTCTGGGCATTACTGTGATGGAGTCGGGACTGTCTGTGTGGGGGATGGGAGAGCAAGGGGTGACATTAGGTCAGGGGCCCCAACACCAGCTCCAGCGGCCCAAGCCCTGAGCGCCTGAACCATAGTTCCAGGGGCCCAACCCCTGAGCGCCCGAACCATAGCTCCAGGGGTTTAACCCCTGGGGCCCCAACCCTAGCTGCAGGGGCCCAGCCCCTGGGGCCCCAACACCAGCTCCAGGGGCCCAACCCCTGAGAGCCCGAACCACAGCTCCAGGGGCCTTAATCCTGTGGGCCCCAACCCCAGCTCCAGGGGCCCAACCCCTTGGGGCCCCAACACTAGCTCCAAGAGCCCAATCCCTGGGAGCCCCAACACCAGCTCCAGGGGCCCAACCCCAGAGCGCCTGAACCATAGTTCCAGGGGCCCAACCCCTGGGGGCCCCAACACCAGCTCCAGGGGCCAAAGCCCTGGGGGCCCCAACACCTGCTCCAGGAGCCCAACCCCTGGGGGCCCCAAAACCAGCTCCAGGGGCCCAATCCCTGAGCGCCAGAACCATAGCTCCAGGGGCCGAATCACTGAGGGCCCCAACACCAGCTCCAGGGGCCCAACCCCTGGGGACCCCACCACCAGCTCCAGGGGCCCAAACCCTGAGCGCCCGAACCATAGCTCCAGGGGTCTAACCCCTGGGGCCCCAACACTAGCAGCAGGGGCCCAGCCCCTGGGGCCCCAACACCAACTCCAGGGACCCAACCCCTGAGCGCCAGAACCATAGCTCCATGGACCTAACCCCTGGTGGCCCCATCCCCAGCTCCAGGGGTCCAACCCCTGGGGGCCCCAACACCAGCTCCAAGAGCCCAATCCCTGGGAGCCCCAACACCAGCTCCAGGGGCCCAACCCCAGAGCGCCTGAACCATAGTTCCAGGGGCCCAACCCCTGGGGGCCCCAACACCAGCTCCAGGGGCCAAACCCCTGAGCGCCCGAACCATAGCTGCAGGGGCCTAACCCCTGGGGGCCCCAACCCCAGCTCCAGGGGCGTAACCCACGGGGCCCCAACCCCAGCTCCAGGGGCCCAACCCCTCGTGCCCTCGACCCCAGTTCCAGGGGCCCAACCCCTGGGGGCCCCAACAACAGCTCCAGGAGCCCAAACCCTGGGGGCCCCAACACAAGTTCCAGGGGCCGAACCCCGGAGCGCCCTTACCATAGCTCCAGGGGCCCAACCCCTGGGGGCCCCAACACCAGCTCCAGGGGCCCAACCCCTGAGCACCCAAACCATAGCTCCAGGGGCCTAACCCCCGGGGGCCCCAACCCCAGTTCCAGGGTCCGAACCCCTGTGGGCCCGAACACCAGCTCCAGGGGCCCAACCCCTGAGCGCCCGAACCATATCTCCAGAGGCCTAACCCCTGGGGGCCCCAACCATAGCTCCAGGGACCCAACCCCTGCGGGCACCACCAGCTCCAGGAGCCCAACCCCTGGGTGCCCCAACGCTAGCTCCAGGGGCCCAACCCCAGAGCGCCCGAAACATAGCTCCAGGGGCCCAATCCCTGGGGGCCCCAACACTAGTTCCAGGGGCCCAACCCCTGAGGCCCTCCACCCCAGCTCCAGGGGCCCAACCGCTGAGCGCCCGAACTATAGCTCCAGGGGCCCAACCCCTGTGCGCCCTAACCATAGCTCCAGGGGCCTAACCCCTGGGTCCCCAACACAAGCTCCAGGGGCAAAACCCCTTGGGGACCCAACACAAGCTCCAGGGGCCCAACCCCAGAGCGCCCGAACCCCAGCTCCAGCGACCCAACCCCTGGGGGTCCAAACACCAGCTACAGGGGCCCAACCCCTGAGCGCCCCAACCTCAGCTACAGGGGCCCAACCCCTGGGGACCCCAACACCAGCTCCAAGAGCCCAACCCCTGGGAGCCCCAACACCAGCTCCAGGGGCCCAACCCCTGAGAGCCCGAACCATAGCTCCAAGGGCCTAAATCCTGTGGGCCCCAACCCCAGTTCCAGGGGCCCAACCCCTGGGGGCCCCACCACCAGCTCCAGGGGCCCAAACCCTGAGCGCCCGAACCATAGCTCCAGGGGTCTAACCCCTGGGGCCCCAACACTAGCTGCAGTTGCCCAGCCCCTGGGGCCCCAACACCAACTCCAGGGACCCAACCCCTGAGCGCCCGAACCATAGCTCCATGGACCTAACCCCTGGTGGCCCCAACCCCAGCTCCAGGGGCCCAACCCCTGGGGGCCCCAACACCAGCTCCAAGAGCCCAATCCCTGGGAGGCCCAACACCAGCTCCAGGGGCCCAACCCCAGAGCGCCTGAACCATAGTTCCAGGGGCCCATACCCTGGGGGCCCCAACACCAGCTCCAGGGGCCAAACCCCTGAGCGCCCGAACCATAGCTCCAGGGGCCTAACCCCTGGGGGCCCCAACCCCATCTCCAGGGGCGAAACCCACGGGGCCCCAACCCCAGCTCCAGGGTCCCAACCCCTGGGGCCCTCGACCCCAGTTCCAGGGGCCCAACCCCTGAGCGCCCGAACCAAAGCTGCAGAGGTCTAACCCCCGAGGGCCCCAACCCCAGCTCCAGGGGCCCAACCCCTGGGGGCCCCAACACCAGCTTCAGGGGCCCAACCCCTGGGGGCCCCAACACCAGCTCCAGGAGCCCAACCCCTGGGGGCCCCAACACAAGTTCCAGGGGCCGAATACGGGAACGCCCTAACCATAGCAACAGGGGCCCAACCCCTAGGGACCCCAACACCAGCTCCAGGGGCCCAACCCCTGAGCGCCCAAACCATAGCTCCAGGGGCCTAACCCCCGGGGGCCCCAACCCCACTCCAGGGTCCGAACCCCTGTGGGCCCCAACACAAGCTCCAGGGGCCCAACCCCTGAGCGCCCGAACCATAGCTCCAGAGGCCGAACCCCTGGGGGCCCCAACCACAGCTCCAGGGGCCCAACCCCTGCGGGCACCACCAGGTCCAGGAGCCCAACCCCTGGGGGCCCCAACACTAGCTCCAGGAGCCCAACCCCAGAGGGAACGAAACATAGCTCCAGGGCCCAATCCCTGGGGGCCCCAACATTAGCTCCAGGGGCCCAACTCCTGGGGCCCTCCACCCCAGCTCCAGGGGCCCAACCGCTGAGCGCCCCAACTATAGCTCCAGGGGCCCAACCCCTGTGCGCCCGAACCATAGCTCCAGGCGCCTAACCCCTGGGTCCCCAACACCATTTCCAGGGGCAAAACCCCTTGGGTACCCAACACAAGCTCCAGGGGCCCAACCCCTGAGCGCCCGAACCAAAGCTCCAGGGTCCTAACCCCTGGAGGCCCCAATCCCAGCTCCAGGGGCCCAACCCCTGGGGGCCCAAAAACCAGCTCCAGGGGCTCAATCCCTGAGCGCCCGAACCATAGCTCCAGGGGCCTAACCCCCGGGGGCCCCAACCACAGCTCCAGGGGCCCAACCCCTTTGGGCCCCAACACCTGCTCCAGGAGCCCAACCCCTGGGGGCCCCAAAACCAGCTCCAGGGGCCCAATCCCTGAGCGCCAGAACCATAGCTCCAGGGGCCTAATCCCTGAGGGCCCCAACACCAGCTCCAGGGGCCCAACCCCTGGGAGCCCCAACACCAGCTCCAGGGGCCCAACCCCAGAGTGCCCAAACCATAGCTCTAGGGGCCTATTCCCTGGGGGCCCGCACGCCAGCTCCAAAGGCCCAACCCCTGAGCGCCCGAACCATAGCGCAAGGGGCTTAACCCCTGGGGCCCCAACACCAGCTCCAGGGGCCCAACCCCTGGGAGTCCCAACACCAGCTACAGGGGCCCAACCCCAGAGATCCCGAACCATAGCTCCATGCGGGGAAATGCTCTGTGCACTACCCTATGTGGACACACGGTGTCACTCTTGCTCCATGCAGGAAAAGCTCTGGGCATTACCCTGCATGGCCACACAGTGTTACTGTTGCTCCATGCGTGAAATGTCTGGGCATTACTGTGATGGAGTCGGGACTGTCTGTGTGGGGGATGGCAGAGCAAGGGGTGACATTAGGTCAGGGGCCCCAACACCAGCTCCAGCGGCCCAACCCCTGAGCGCCAGAACCATAGCTCCAGGGGCCTAACCCCTATGGGCCCCAACACCAGCTCCAGGGGCCCAACCCCTGAGTGCCCGAACCATAGTTCCAGGGGCCCAACCCCTGAGCGCCCGAACCATAGCTCCAGGGGTCTAACCCCTGGGGCCCCAACACTAGCTGCAGGTGCCCAGCCCCTGGGGCCCCAACACCAGCTCCAGGGGCCCAACCCCTGAGAGCCCGAACCATAGCTCCAGGGGCCTAAATCCTGTGGGCCCCAACCCCAGCTCCAGGGGCCCAACCCCTGGGGGCCCCACCACCAGCTCTAGGGGCCCAAACCCTGAGCGCCCGAACCATAGCTCGAGGAGTCTAACCCCTGGGGCCCCAACACTAGCTGCAGGGGCCCAGCCCCTGAGCGCCCAAACCATAGCTCCAGGGGCTTAACCCCCGGGGGCCCCAACCCCAGCTCCAGGGTCCGAACCCATGTGGGCCCCAACACCAGCTCCAGGGGCCCAACCCCTGAGCGCCCGAACCATAGCTCCAGAGGCCGAACCCCTGGGGGCCCCAACCACAGCTCCAGGGGCCCAACCCCTGCGGTCTCCACCAGGTCCAGGAGCCCAACCCCTGGGGGCCCCAACACCAGCTCCAGGGGCCCAACCCCTGAGCGCCAAAACCATAGCTCCAGGGGCCTAACCCCCGGTGGCCCCAACCCCAGCTCCAGGGTCCGAACCCCTGTGGGCCCCAACACCAGCTCCAGGGGCCCAACCCCTGAGCGCCCGATCCATAGCTCCAGAGGCCTAACCCCTGGGAGCCCCAACCACAGCTCCAGGGGCCCAACCACTTCGGGCACCACCAGCTCCAGGAGCCCAACACCTGGGGCCCCAACACTAGCTCCAGGGGCCCAACCCCAGAGCGCCCGAAACATAGCTCCAGTGGCCCAATCCCTGGGGTCCCCAACACAAGTTACAGGGTCCGAACCCCTGTGGGCCCCAACACCAGCTCCAGGGGCCCAACCCCTGAGCGCCCGAACCATAGCTCCAGAGGCCGAACCCCTGGGGGCCCCAACCACAGCTCCAGGGGCCCAACCCCTGCGGGCACCACCAGGTCCAGGAGCCCAACCCCTGGGGGCCCCAACACTAGCTCCAGGAACCCAACCCCAGAGCGCCCGAAACATAGCTCCAAGGCCCAATCCCTGGGGGCCCCAACAGTAGCTCCAGGGGCCCAACCCCTGGAGCCCTCCACCCCAGCTCCAGGGGCCCAACCGCTGAGCGCCCGAACTATAGCTCCAGGGGCCCAACCCCTGTGCGCCCGAACCATAGCTCCAGGGGCCTAACCCCTGGGTCCCCAACACGAGTTCCAGGGGCAAAACCCATTGGGGACCCAACACAAGCTCCAGGGGCCAAACCCCTGAGCGCCCGAACCAAAGCTCCAGGGGCCTAATCCCTGGAGGCCCCAATCCCAGCTCCAGGGGCCCAACCCCTGGGGGCCCCAAAACCAGCTCCAGGGGCTCAATCCCTGAGCGCCCGAACCATAGCTCCAGGGGCTTAACCCCCGGGGCCCCGAACCCCAGCTCCAGGGGCCCAACCCCTGGGGGTCGAAACACCAGCTACAGGGGCCCAACCCCAGAGCTCCCGAACCATAGCTCCATGCGGGGAAATGCTCTGTGCACTACCCTATGTGGCCACACGGTGTAACTCTTGCTCCATGCGTGAAATGTCTGGGCATTACTGTGATGGAGTCCGGACTGTCTGTGTGGGGGATGGCAGAGCAAGGGGTGACATTAGGTCAGGGGCCCCAACACCAGCTCCAGCGGCCCAACCCCTGAGCGCCAGAACCATAGCTCCAGGGGCCTAACCCCTGGGGGCCCCAACACCAGCTCCAGGGGCCCAACCCCTGAGTGCCCGAACCATAGTTCCAGGGGCCCAACCCCTAAGCGCCCGAGCCATAGCTCCAGGGGTCTAACCCCTGGGGCCCCAACACTAGCTGCAGGTGCCCAGCCCCTGGGGCCCCAACACCAGCTCCAGGGGCCCAACCCCTGAGAGCCCGAACCATAGCTCCAGGGGCCAAAATCCTGTGGGCCCCAACCGCAGCTCCAGGGGCCCAACCCCTGGGGGCCCCACCACCAGCTCCAGGGGCCCAAACCCTGAGCGCCCGAACCATAGCTCGAGGGGTCTAACCCCTGGGGCCCCAACACTAGCTGCAGGGGCCCAATCCCTGAGCGCAAAAACCATAGCTCCAGGGGCCTAACCCCCGGGGGCCCCAACACCAGCTCCAGGGGCCCAACCCCTGAGCGCCCGAACCATAGCTCCAGAGGCCGAACCCCTGGGGGCCCCAACCACAGATCCAGGGGCCCAACCCCTGCGGTCACCACCAGGTCCAGGAGCCCAACCCCTGGGGGCCCCAACACCAGCTCCAGGGGTCCAACCCCTGAGCGCCCAAACCATAGCTCCAGGGGCCTAACCCCCGGGGGCCCCAACCCCAGCTCCAGGGTTCGAACCCCTGTGGGCCCCAACACCAGCTCCAGGGGCCCAACCCCTGAGCGCCCGAACCATAGCTCCAGAGGCCTAACCCCTGGGAGCCCCAACCACAGCTCCAGGGGCCCAACCACTGCGGGCACCAACAGCTCCAGGAGCCCAACACCTGGGGCCCCAACACTAGCTCCAGGGGCCCAACCCCAGAGCGCCCGAAACATAGCTCCAGGGGCCCAATCCCTGGGGGCCCCAACACTAGCTCCAGGGGCCCAACCCCTGGGGCCCTCCACCCCAGCTCCAGGGGCCCAACCGCTGAGCGCCCGAACTATAGCTCCAGGGGCCCAACCCCTGTGCGCCCGAACCATAGCTCCAGGGGCCTAACCCCTGGGTCCCCGACACCAGGTCCAGGGGCAAAACCCCTTGGGGACCCAACACAAGCTCCAGGGGCCCAACCCCTGAGCGCCCGAACCAAAGCTCCAGGGGCCTAACCCCTGGGGGACCCAATCCCAGCTCCAGGGGCCCAACCCCTGGGGGCACCAAAACCAGCTCCAGGGGCTCAATCCCTGAGCGCCCGAACCATAGCTCCAGGTGCCTAACCCCCGGGGGCCCGAACCCCAGCTCCAGGGGCCCAACCCCTGGGGGTCCAAACACCAGCTACAGGGGCCCAACCCATGAGTGCCCGAACCATATCTCCGGGGGCCTAACCCCCGGAGGCCCCAACCACAGATCCAGGGGCTCAACCCCTGGGGGCCCCAACACCTGTTCCAGGAGCCCAACCCATGGGGGCCCCAAAACCAGCTCCAGGGGCCCAATCCCTGAGCGCCAGAACCATAGCTCCAGGGGCCTAATCCCTGAGAGCCCGAATCATAGCTCCAGGCGCATAAATCCTGTGGGCCCCAACCCCAGCTCCAGGGGCCCAACCCCTGGGGACCCCACCACCAGCTCCAGGGGCCCAAACCCTGAGCGCCCGAACCATAGCTGCAGAGGCCTAACCCCCGAAGGCCCCAACCCCAGCTCCAGGGGACCAACCCCTGGAGTCCCCAAGACCAGCTTTAGGGGCCCAACCCCTGGGGGCCCCAACACCAGCTCCAGGAGCCCAACCCCTGGGGGCCCCAACACAAGTTCCAGGGGCCGAACCCCGGAGCGCCCTAACCATAGCTCCAGGGGCCCAACCCCTGGGGGCCCCCACACCAGCTCCAGTGGCCCAACCCCTGAGCGTCCAAACCATAGCTCCAGGGGCCTAACCCCCGGGGGCCCCAACCCCAGCTCCAGGTTCCGAACCCCTGTGGGCCCCAACCACAGCTCCAGGGGCCCAACCCCTGCGGGCACCACCAGCTCCAGGAGCCCAACCCCTGGGGGCCCCAACACTAGCTCCAGGGGCCCAACCCCAGAGCACCCGAAACATAGCTCCAGGGGCCCAATCCCTTGGGGCCCCAACACTAGCTCCAGGGGCCCAACCCCTGGGGCCCTCCACACCAGCTCCAGGGGCCCAACCGCTGAGCGCCCGAACTATAGCTCCAGGGGCCCAACCCCTGTGCGCCCGAACCATAGCTCCAGGGGTCTAACCCCTGGGGCCCCAACACTAGCTGCAGGGGCCCAGCCCCTGGGGCCTCAACACCAGCTCCAGGGGCCCAACCCCTGAGAGCCCGAACCATAGCTTCAGGGGCCTAAATCCTGTGGGACCCAACCCCAGCTCCAGCGGCCCAACCCCTGGGGGCCCCACCACCAGCTCCAGGGGCCCAAACCCTGAGCCCCCGAACCATAGCTCCAGGGGTCTAACCCCTGGGGCCCCAACACTAGCTGCAGGGGCCCAGCCCCTGGGGCCCCAACACCAACTCCAGGGACCCAACCCCTGAGCGCCCGAACCACAGCTCCATGGAACTAACCCCTGGTGGCCCCAACCCCAGCTCCAGGGGCCGAACCCCTGGGGGCCCCAACAGCAGCTCCAAGAGCACAATCCCTGGGAGCCCCAACACCAGCTCCAGGGGCCCAACCCCAGAGCGCCTGAACCATAGTTCCAGGGGCCCAACCCCTGGGGGCCCCAACACCAGCTCCAGGTGCCAAACCCCTGAGCGCCCGAACCATAGCTCCAGGGGCCTAACCCCTGGGGGCCCCAACCCCAGCTCCAGGGGCGTAACCCACGGTGCCCGAACCCCAGCTCCAGGGGCCCAACCCCTGGTGCCCTCGACCCCAGTTCCAGTGGCCCAACCCCTGAGCGCCCGAACCATAGCTGCAGAGGCCTAACCCCCGAGGGCCCCAACCCCAGCTCAAGGGGCCCAACCCCTGGGGGCCCCAACACCAGCTTCAGGGGCCCAACCCCTGGGGGCCCCAACACCAGTTCCAGGAGCCAAACCCCTGGGGGCCCCAACACAAGTTCCAGGGGCCGAACCCCGGAGCGCCCTAACCATAGCTCCAGGGGCCCAACCTCTAGGGACCCCAACACCAGCTCCAGGGGCCCAACCCCTGAGCGCCCGAACCATAGCTCCAGAGGCCGAACCCCTGGGGGCCCCAACCACAGCTCCAGGGGCCCAACCCCTGCGGGCACCACCAGGTCCAGGAGCCCAACCCCTAGAGGCCCCAACAATAGCTCCAGGAGCCCAACCCCAGAGCGCCCGAAACATAGCTCCAGTTGCCCAATCCCTGGGGGCCCCAACACTAGCTCCAGGGGCCCAACCCCTGGGGCCCTCCACCCCAGCTCCAGGGGCCCAACCGCTGAGCGCCCGAACTATAGCTCCAGAGGCACAACCGCTGAGCGCCCGAACTATAGCTCCAGGGGCCCAACCCCTGAGCGCCCGAACCAAAGCTCCAGGGGCCTAACCCCTGGATGCCCCAATCCCAGCTCCAGGGGCCTAACCCCTGCGGGCCCCAAAACCAGCTCCAGGGGCTCAATCCCTGAGCGCCCGAACCATAGCTCCAGGGGCCTAACCCCCGGGGGCCCGAACCCTAGCTCCAGGGGCCCAAACCCTGGGGGTCCAAACACCAGCTACAGGGGCCCAACCCCTGAGCGCCCGAACCATAGCTCCAGGGGCCTAACCCCCGGGGGCCCCAACCACAGCTCCAGGGGCCCATCCCCTGGGGGCCCCAACACCTGCTCCAGGAGCCCAACCCCTGGGGGCCCCAAAACCAGCTCCAGGGGCCCAATCCCTGAGCGCCAGAACCATAGCTCCAGGGGCCTAATCCCTGAGGGCCCCAGCACCAGCTCCAGGGGCCCAACCCCAGAGTTCCCAAACCATAGCTCTAGGGGCCTATTCCCTGGGGGCCCGCACGCCAGCTCCAAGGGCCCAACCCCTGAGCGCCTGAACCATATCGCAAGGGGCTTAACCCCTGGGGACCCAACACCAGATCCAGGGGCCCAACCTCTGGGAGTCCCAACACCAGCTACAGGGGCCCAACCCCAGAGCTCCCGAACCATAGCTCCATGCGGGGAAATGCTCTGTGCACTACCCTATGTGGCCACACGGTGTCACTCTTGCTCCATGCAGGAAATGCTCTGGGCATTACCCTGCATGGCCACAAAGTGTTACTGTTGCTCCATGCGTGAAATGTCTGGGCATTACTGTGATGGAGTCGGGACTGTCTGTGTGGGGGATGGGAGAGCAAGGGGTGACATTAGGTCAGGGGCCCCAACACCAGCTCCAGTGGCCCAACCCCTGAGCGCCCGAACCATAGCTCCAGGGGCCCAACCCCTGAGAGCCGGAACCATAGCTCCAGGGGCCTAAATCCTGTGGGCCCCAACCCCAGCTCCAGGGGCCCAACCCTGGGGACAACACCACCAGCTCCAGGGGCCCAAACCCTGAGCGCCCGAACCATAGCTCCAGGGGCCCAACCCCAGAGTGCCTGAACCATAGTTCCAGGAGCCCAACCCCTGGGGGCCCCAACACCAGCTCCAGGGGCCAAACCCCTGAGCGCCCGAACCATAGCTCCAGGGGCCTAACCCCTGGGGGCCCCAACCCCAGCTCCAGGGGCGTAACCCACGGGGCCCCAACCCCAGCTCCAGGGGGCCAACCCCTGGGGGCCCCAACACCAGCTCCAGGAGCCCAACCCCTGGGGGCCCCAACACAACTTCCAGGGTCTGAACCCCGGAATGCCCTAACCATACATCCAGGGGCCCAACCCCTAGGGACCCCAACACAAGCTCCAGGGGCAAAACCCCTGAGCGCCCAAACCATAACTCCAGGGGCCTAACCCCTGGGGGCCCCAACTCCAGCTCCAGGGTCCGAACCCCTGTGGGCCCCAACACCAGCTCCCGGGGCCCAACCCCTGAGCGCCCGAACCATAGCTCCAGAGGCCTAACCCCTGGGGGCCCCAACCACAGCTCCAGGGGCCCAACCCCTGCGGGAACCACCAGGTCCAGGAGCCCAACCCCTGGCTGCCCCAACACTAGCTCCAGGAGCCCAACCCCAGAGCGCCCGAAACAGAGCCCCAGGGGCCCAATCCCTGGGGGCCCCAACACTAGCTCCAGGGGCCCAACCCCTGGGGCCCTCCACCCCAGCTCCAGGGGCCCAACCGCTGAGCGCCCGAACTATAGCTCCAGGGGCCCAACCCCTGTGCGCCCGAACCATAGCTCCAGGGGCCTAACCCCTGGGTCCCCAACACCAGCTCCAGGGGCAAAACCCCTTGGGGACCCAACACAAGCTCCAGGGACCCAACCCCTGAGCGCCCGAACCAAAGCTAAAGGGGCCTAACCCCTGGAGGCCCCAATCCCAGCTCCAGGGGCCCAACCCCTGGGGGCCCCAAAACCAGCTCCAGGGGCTCAATCCCTGAGCGCCCGAACCATAGCTCCAGGGGCCTAACCCCCGGGGGCCCCAACCACAGCTCCAGGGGCCCAACCCCTGGGGGCCCCAACACCTGCTCCAGGAGCCCAACCCCTGGGGGCCACTAAACCACCTCAAGGGGCCCAATCCCTGAGCGCCAGAACCATAGCTCCAGGGGCCTAATCCCTGAGGGCCCCAACACCAGCTCCAGGGGACAAACCCCTGGGGGCCCCAACACCTGCTCCAGGAGCCCAACCCCTGGGGGCCCCAAAACCAGCTCCAGGGGCCCAACCCCAGAGTGCCCAAACCATAGCGCAAGGGGCTTAACCCCTGGGGCCCCAACACCAGCTCCAGGGGCCCAACCTCTGGGAGTCCCAACACCAGCTACAGGGGCCCAACCCCAGAGCTCCCGAACCATAGCTCCATGCGGGGAAATGCACTGTGCACTACCCTATGTGGCCACACGGTGTCACTCTTGCTCCATGCAGGAAATGCTCTGAACATTACCCTGCATGGCCAGACAGTGTTACTGTTGCTCCATGCGTGAAATGTCTGGGCATTACTGTGATGGAGTCGGGACTGTCTGTGTGGGGGATGGGAGAGCAAGGGGTGACATTAGGTCAGGGGCCCCAACACCAGCTCCAGCGGCCCAACCCCTGAGCGCCCGAACCATAGCTCCAGGGGCCCAACCCCTGAGAGCCCGAACCATAGCTCCAGGGGCCTAAATCCTGTGGGCCCCAACCCCAGCTCCAGGGGCCCAACCCCTGGGGACCCTACCACCAGCTCCAGGGGCCCAAACCCTGAGCGCCCGAACCATAGCTCCAGGGGTCTAACCCCTGGGGCCCCAACACTAGCTGCAGGGGCCCAGCTCCTGGGGCGCCAACACCAACTCCAGAAACCCAACCCCTGAGCGCCCGAAGCATAGCTCCAGGGGCCTAACCCCTGGGGCCCCTACACCAGCTCCAGGGGCCCAACCCCTTGGGGCCCCAACACCAGTTCCAGGGGCCCAACCCATGAGCGCCTGAACCATAGCTCTAGGGGCCTAACTCCTGGGGGCCCAAACCCCACCTCCAGGGGCCCAACCCCTGGGGGCCCCAACACCAGCTCCAGGAGCCCAACCCCTGGGAGTCCGAACACAAGCTCCAGGGGCCCAACCCCGGAGCGCCCTAGCCATAGCTCCAGGGGCCCGACCCCTGGTGGCCGCAACACCAACTCCAGCGGCCCAACCCCTGAGCGCCCGAGCCTTCGCTCAAGGGGCCTAACCCCTGGGGCACCAACACCACCTCCAGGGGCCCAACTCCTGGGGTCCCCAACACCAGCTCCAGGGTCCCAACCCCTGAGCGCCCGAACCTTAGCTCCAGGGGCCTAATCCCTGGGGGCCCCAACACCAGCTCCAAGGGCCCAACCCCTGAGCGCCCGAACAATACCTCCAGGGGCCTAACCCCTGGAGGCCCCAACACCAGCTCCAGGGGCCCAACCCCAGAGTGCCCATACCATAGCTCTAGGGGTCTATTCCCTGGGGGCCCGCACGCCAGCTCCAAGGGCCCAACCCCAGAGCGCCCGAACCATAGCACAAGGGGCTTTACCCCTGGGGCCCCAACACCAGCTCCAGGGGCCCAACCCCTGGGACTCCCAACACCAGCTACAGGGGCCCAACCCCAGAGCTCCCAAACCATAGCTCCATGCGGGGAAATGCTCTGTGCACTACCCTATGTGGCCACACGTTGTCACTCTTGCTCCATGCAGGAAAAGCTCTGGGCATTACCCTGCATAGCCACACAGTGTTACAGTTGCTCCATACGTGAAATGTCTGGGCATTACTGTGATGGAGTCGGGACTGTCTGTGTGGGGGATGGGAGAGCAAGGGGTGACATTAGGTCAGGGGCCACAACACCAGCTCCAGCGGCACAACCCCTGAGCGCCCGAACCATAGCTCCAGGGGCCTAACCCCTGGGGGCCCCAACACCAGCTCCAGGGGCCCAACCCCTGAGAGCCCGAACCATAGCTCCAGGGGCCTAAATCCTGTGGGCCCCAACCCCAGCTCCAGGGGCCCAACCCCTGGGGGCCCCACCACCAGCTCCAGGGGCCCAAACCCTGAGCGCCCGAACCATAGATCCAGGGGTCTAACCCCTGGGGCCCCAACCCCAGCTCCAGGGGCCCAACCCCTGGGGCCCTCGACCACAGTTCCAGGGGCCCAACCTCTGAGCGCCCGAACCATAGCTGCAGAGGCCTAACCCCCGAGGGCCCCAACCCGAGCTCCAGGGGCCCAACCCCTCGGGGCCCCAACACCAGCTTCAGGGGCCCAACCCCTGGGGGCTCCAACACCAGCTCCAGGAGCCCAACCCCTGGGGGCCCCAACACAAGTTCCAGGGGCCGAACCCTGGAGCGCCTTTACCATAGCTCCAGGGGTCCAACCTCTGGGAGCCCCAACACCGGCTCCAGGGGCCCAACCCCTGAGCGCCCAAACCATAGCTCCAGGGGCCTAACCCCCGGGGGCCCCAACCACAGCTCCAGGGGCCCAACCCCTGGGGGCCCCAACACCTGCTCCTGGAGCCCAACCCCTGGGGGCCCCAAAACCAGCTCCAGGGGCCCAATCCCTGAGCGCCAGAACCATAGCTCCAGGGGCCTAATCCCTGAGGGCCCCAACACCAGCTCCAGGGGCCCAACCCCTGAGCGAACGAACCATAGCTCCAGGGGCTTAACCCCCGGGGGCCCCAACCCCAGCTCCAGGGGCCCAACCCCTGGATGCCCCAACACCAGCTCCAGGGGTCCAACCCCTGAGCGCCCGAACCATAGCTCCAGGGGCCCAACCCCTGGGGGCCCCAACACCAGCTCCAGGGGCCAAACCCCTGAGTGCCTGAACCATAGCTCCACGGGCCTAAAACCTGGGTCCCCAACACCAGCTCCAGGGGCCCAACCCCAGAGCGCCCGAAACATAGCTCCAGGGGCCCAATCCCTGGGGGCCCCAACACCAGCTGAAGGGTCCCAACCCCTGGGGCCCTCCACCCCAGCTCCAGGGGCCCAACCCCTGAGCGCCTGAACCATAGCACCAGGGGCCCAACCCCTGAGCGCCTGAACCATAGCTCCAGGGGCCTAACCCCTGGGTCTCCAACACCAGCTCCAGGGGCCCAACCCCTTGGGGCCCCAACACCAGCTCCAGGGGCCCACCTTATGAGCGGCCGAACCAAAGATCCAGGAGCCTAACCCCTGGAGGCCCCAACCCCAGGTCCAGGGTCCCAACCACTGGAGGCACCAAAACCAGCTCCAGGGGCCCAATCCCTGAGCCCCCGAACCATAGCTGCAGGGGCCTAACCCCCGAGGGCCCCAACCCCAGCTCCAGGGGCGTAACCCCCGGGGCCCCAACCCCAGCTCCAGGTGCCCAACCCCTGGGTCCCTCGACCCCAGCTCCAAGGGCCAAACACCTGAGCGTCCGAACCATAGCTCCAGGGGCCTATCCCCTGGGGCCCCTCACCAGCTCCAGGGGCCCAACCCCAGCTCCAGGGGCGTAACCCCCGGGGCCCCAACCCCAGCTCCAGGGGCCCAACCCCTGGGGCCCTCGACCCCAGCTCCAGGGGCCCAACCCCTGAGCGCCCGAACCATAGCTCCAGGGGCCTAACCCCTGGGGCCCCTCACCAGCTCCAGAGGCCCAACACCTTGGGGCCCCAACACCAGCTCCAGGGGCCCAACCCATGAGCGCCCGAACCATAGCTCTAGTGGCCTAACTCCTGGGGGTCCAAACCCCAACTCCAGGGGCCCAACCCCTGGGGGCCACAACACCAGCTCCAGGGGCCCAACCCCTGCGAGCCCCAAAACAATCTCCAGGAACTCAAAACCTGGGGGCCCCAACACCAGCTCCAGGGGCCCAACCCCACAGCGCCCGAACCATAGCTCCAGGGGCCTAAACCCTGGGGGCCCCAACCACAGCTCCAGGGGCCCAACCCCTGCGAGCTCCAACACAATCTCCAGGAACTCAAAACCTGGGGGCCCCAACACCAGCTCCAGGGGCCCCACCCCTGGGGCCCTCGACCCTAGCTCCAGGGAACCAACCCCTGAGCGCCCGAACCATAGCTCCAGTGGTCCAACCCCTGAGTGCCTGAACCATAGCTCCACGGGCCTAAAACCTGGGTCCCCAACACCAGCTCCAGGGGCCCAACCCCAGAGCGCCCGAAACATAGCTCCAGGGGCCCAATCCCTAAGGACCCCAACACCAGCTCCAGGGGCCCAATCCATGGGGCCCTCCACCCCAGCTCTAGGGGCCCAACCCCTGGGGGCCCCAACACCAGTTTCAGGGGCCCAACCCCTGAGCGCCCGAACCATAGCTCCAGGGGCCTAACCCCCGAGGGCCCCAACCACAGCTCCAGGGGCCCAACCCCTGGGGGCCCCAACACCAGCTCCAGGAGCCCAACCCCTGGGGGTCCCAACACAAGCTCCAGGGGCCCAACCCCAGAGCGCCCTAGCCATAGCTACAGGGGCCCAACCCCTGGTGGCCGCAACACCAACTCCAGCGGCCCAACCCCTGAGAGCCCGAGCCTTCGCTCAAGGGGCCTAACCCCTGGGGCCCCAACACCACCTCCAGGGGCCCAACTCCTGGTGTCCCCAACACCAGCTCCAGGGTGCCAACCCCTGAGCGCCCGAACCTTAGCTCCAGGGGCCTAATCCCTGGGGGCCCCAACACCAGCTCCAAGGGCCCAACCCCTGAGCGCCCGAACAATACCTCCAGGGGCCTAACCCCTGGAGGCCCCAACACCAGCTCCAGGGGCCCAACCCCAGAGTGCCCAAACCATAGCTCTAGGGGCCTATTCCCTGGGGGCCCACACGCCAGCTCCAAGGGCCCAACCCCTGAGAGCCCGAACTATAGCGCAAGGGGCTTTACCCCTGGGGCCCCAACACCAGCTCCAGGGGCCCAACCCCTGGGACTCCCAACACCAGCTACAGGGGCCCAACCCCAGAGCTCCCGAACCATAGCTCCATGCGGGGAAATGCTCTGTGCACTACCCTATGTGGCCACACGTTGTCACTCTTGCTCCATGCAGGAAATGCTCTGGGCATTACCCTGCATGGCCACACAGTGTTACTGTTGCTCCATGCGTGAAATGTCTGGGCATTACTGTGATGGAGTCGGGACTGTCTGTGTGGGGGATGGGAGCGCAAGGGGTGACATTAGGTCAGGGGCCACAACACCAGCTCCAGCGGCCCAACCCCTGAGCGCCAGAACCATAGCTCCAGGGGCCTAACCCCTGGGGGAACCAACACCAGCTCCAGGGGCCCAACCCCTGAGAGCCCGAACCATAGCTCCAGGGGCCTAAATCCTGTGGGCCCCAACCCCAGCTCCAGGGGCCCAACCCCTGGGGGCCCCACCACCAGCTCCAGGGGCCCAAACCCTGAGCGCCCGAACCATAGCTCCAGGGGTCTAACCCCTGGGGCCACAACCCCAGCTCCAGGGGCCCAACCCCTGGGGCCCTCGACCACATTTCCAGGGGCCCAACCTCTGAGCGCCCGAACCATAGCTGCAGAGGCCTAACCCCCGAGGGCCCCAACCCCAGCTCCAGGGGCCCAACCCCTGGGGGCCCCAACACCAGCTTCAGGGGCCCAACCCCTGGGGGCTCCAACACCAGCTCCAGGAGCCCAACCCTGGGGGCCCCAACACAAGTTCTAGGGGCCGAACCCTGGAGCGCCCTAACCATAGCTCCAGGGGTCCAAACCCTGGGAGCCCCAACACCGGCTCCAGGGGCCCAACCCCTGAGCGCCCAAACCATAGCTCCAGGGGCCTAACCCCCGGGGGCCCCAACCACAGCTCCAGGGGCCCAACCCCTGGGGGCCCAAACACCTGCTCCAGGAGCCCAACCCCTGGGGGCCCCAGAACCAGCTCCAGGGGCCCAATCCCTGAGCGCCAGAACCATAGCTCCAGGGGCCTAATCCCTGAGGGCCCCAACACCAGCTCCAGGGGCCCAACCCCTGAGCGAACGAACCATAGCTCCAGGGGCCTAACCCCCGGGGGCCCCAACCCCAGCTCCAGGGGCCCAACCCCTGGATGCCCCAACACCAGCTCCAGGGGTCCAACCCCTGAGCGCCCGAACCATAGCTCCAGGGGTATAAACCCCGGAGGCCCCAACACCAGCTCCAGGGGCCAAACCCCTGAGCGCCAGAACCATAGCTCCAGGGGCCTAACCCCCGGGGGCCCCAACCCCAGCTACAGCGGCCCAACCCCTGGAGACCCCAACACCAGCTCCAAGAGCCCAACCCCTGGGAGCCCCAACACCAGCTCCAGGGGCCCAACCCCAGAGAGCCCGAACCATAGTTCCAGGGGCCCAACCCCTGGGGGCCCCAACACCAGCTCCAGGGGCCAAACCCCTGAGTGCCTGAACCATAGCTCCACGGGCCTAAAACCTGGGTCCCCAACACCAGCTCCAGGGTCCCAACCCTTGGGGCCCTCCACCCCAGCTCCAGGGGCCCAACCCCTGAGCGCCCGAACCATAGCACCAGGGGCCCAACCCCTGAGCGCCTGAACCATAGCTCCAGGGGCCTAACCCCAGGGTCTCCAACACCAGCTCCAGGGGCCCAACCCCTTGGGGCCCCAACACAAGCTCCAGGGGCCCAACCCATGAGCAGCCGAACCAAAGATCCAGGAGCCTAACCCCTGGAGGCCCCAACCCCAGGTCCAGGGTCCCAACCACTGGAGGCACCAAAACCCGCTCAAGGGGCCCAATCCCTGAGCCCCCGAACCATAGCTGCAGGGGCCTAACCCCCGAGGGCCCCAACCCCAGCTCCAGGGGCCCAACCCCTGGGGGCCCCAACACCAGCTCCAGGAACCCAACCGCTGGGGGTCCCAACACAAGTTCCAGGGGCCCAACCCCGGAGCGCCCTAACCATAGCTCCAGGGGCCCAACCCCTGGTGGCCGCAACACCAACTCCAGCGGCCCAACCCCTGAGCGCCCGAACCTTAGCTCCAGGGGCCTAATCCCTGGGGGCCCCAACACCAGCTCCAAGGGCCCAACCCCTGAGCGCCCGAACAATACCTCCAGGGGCCTAACCCCTGGAGGCCCCAACACCAGCTCCAGGGGCCCAACCGCAGAGTGCCCAAACCATAGCTCTAGGGGCCTATTCCCTGGGGGCCCGCACGCCAGCTCCAAGGGCCCAACCCCTGAGCGCCCGAACCATAGTGCAAGGGGCTTAACCCCTGGGGCCCCAACACCAGCTCCAGGGACCCAACCCCTGGGACTCCCAACACCAGCTACACGGGCCCAACCCCAGAGCTCCCGAACCATAGCTCCAGGGGCCTAACCCCTGGGGGCCCCAACACCAGCTCCAAGGGCCCAACCCCTGAGCGCCCGAACAATACCTCCAGGGGCCTAACCCCTGGAGGCCCCAACACCAGCTCCAGGGGCCCAACCCCAGAGTGCCCAAACCATAGCTCTAGGGGCCTATTCCCTGGGGGCCCACACGCCAGCTCCAAGGGCCCAACCCCTGAGAGCCCGAACTATAGCGCAAGGGGCTTTACCCCTGGGGCCCCAACACCAGCTCCAGGGGCCCAACCCCTGGGACTCCCAACACCAGCTACAGGGGCCCAACCCCAGAGCTCCCGAACCATAGCTCCATGCGGGGAAATGCTCTGTGCACTACCCTATGTGGCCACACGTTGTCACTCTTGCTCCATGCAGGAAATGCTCTGGGCATTACCCTGCATGGCCACACAGTGTTACTGTTGCTCCATGCGTGAAATGTCTGGGCATTACTGTGATGGAGTCGGGACTGTCTGTGTGGGGGATGGGAGCGCAAGGGGTGACATTAGGTCAGGGGCCACAACACCAGCTCCAGCGGCCCAACCCCTGAGCGCCCGAACCATAGCTCCAGGGGCCTAACCCCTGGGGGAACCAACACCAGCTCCAGGGGCCCAACCCCTGAGAGCCCGATCCATAGCTCCAGGGGCCTAAATCCTGTGGGCCCCAACCCCAGCTCCAGGGGCCCAACCCCTGGGGGCCCCACCACCAGCTCCAGGGGCCCAAACCCTGAGCGCCCGAACCATAGCTCCAGGGGTCTAACCCCTGGGGCCCCAACCCCAGCTCCAGGGGCCCAACCCCTGGGGCCCTCGACCACATTTCCAGGGGCCCAACCTCTGAGCGCCCGAACCATAGCTGCAGAGGCCTAACCCCCGAGGGCCCCAACCCCAGCTCCAGGGGCCCAACCCCTGGGGGCCCCAACACCAGCTTCAGGGGCCCAACCCCTGGGGGCTCCAACACCAGCTCCAGGAGCCCAACCCTGGGGGCCCCAACACAAGTTCTAGGGGCCGAACCCTGGAGCGTCCTAACCATAGCTCCAGGGGTCCAAACCCTGGGAGCCCCAACACCAGCTCCAGGGGCCCAACCCCTGAGCGCCCAAACCATAGCTCCAGGGGCCTAACCCCCGGGGGCCCCAACCACAGCTCCAGGGGCCCAACCCCTGGGGGCCCAAACACCTGCTCCAGGAGCCCAACCCCTGGGGGCCCCAGAACCAGCTCCAGGGGCCCAATCCCTGAGCGCCAGAACCATAGCTCCAGGGGCCTAATCCCTGAGGGCCCCAACACCAGCTCCAGGGGCCCAACCCCTGAGCGAACGAACCATAGCTCCAGGGGCCTAACCCCCGGGGGCCCCAACCCCAGCTCCAGGGGCCCAACCCCTGGATGCCCCAACACCAGCTCCAGGGGTCCAACCCCTGTGCGCCCGAACCATAGCTCCAGGGGTATAAACCCCGGAGGCCCCAACACCAGCTCCAGGGGCCAAACCCCTGAGCGCCAGAACCATAGCTCCAGGGGCCTAACCCCCGGGGGCCCCAACCCCAGCTACAGCGGCCCAACCCCTGGAGACCCCAACACCAGCTCCAAGAGCCCAACCCCTGGGAGCCCCAACACCAGCTCCAGGGGCCCAACCCCAGAGAGCCCGAACCATAGTTCCAGGGGCCCAACCCCTGGGGGCCCCAACACCAGCGCCAGGGGCCAAACCCCTGAGTGCCTGAACTATAGCTCCACGGGCCTAAAACCTGGGTCCCCAACACCAGCTCCAGGGTCCCAACCCCTGGGGCCCTCCACCCCAGCTCCAGGGGCCCAACCCCTGAGCGCCCGAACCATAGCACCAGGGGCCCAACCCCTGAGCGCCTGAACCATAGCTCCAGGGGCCTAACCCCAGGGTCTCCAACACCAGCTCCAGGGGCCCAACCCCTTGGGGCCCCAACACAAGCTCCAGGGGCCCAACCCATGAGCGGCCGAACCAAAGATCCAGGAGCCTAACCCCTGGAGGCCCCAACCCCAGGTCCAGGGTCCCAACCACTGGAGGCACCAAAACCCGCTCAAGGGGCCCAATCCCTGAGCCCCCGAACCATAGCTGCAGGGGCCTAACCCCCGAGGGCCCCAACCCCAGCTCCAGGGGCCCAACCCCTGGGGGCCCCAACACCAGCTCCAGGAACCCAACCCCTGGGGGTCCCAACACAAGTTCCAGGGGCCCAACCCCGGAGCGCCCTAACCATAGCTCCAGGGGCCCAACCCCTGGTGGCCGCAACACCAACTCCAGCGGCCCAACCCCTGAGCGCCCGAACCTTAGCTCCAGGGGCCTAATCCCTGGGGGCCCCAACACCAGCTCCAAGGGCCCAACCCCTGAGCGCCCGAACAATACCTCCAGGGGCCTAACCCCTGGAGGCCCCAACACCAGCTCCAGGGGCCCAACCGCAGAGTGCCCAAACCATAGCTCTAGGGGCCTATTCCCTGGGGGCCCGCACGCCAGCTCCAAGGGCCCAACCCCTGAGCGCCCGAACCATAGCGCAAGGGGCTTAACCCCTGGGGCCCCAACACCAGCTCCAGGGGCCCAACCCCTGGGACTCCCAACACCAGCTACACGGGCCCAACCCCAGAGCTCCCGAACCATAGCTCCAGGGGCCTAACCCCTGGGGGCCCCAACACCAGCTCCAGGGGCCCAACCCCTGAAAGCCCGAACCATAGCTCCAGGGGCCTAAATCCTGTGGGCCCCAACCCCAGCTCCAGGGGCCCAACCCCTGGGGGCCCCACCACCAGCTCCAGGGGCCCAAACCCAGAGCGCCCGAACCATAGCTCCAGGGGTCTAACCCCTGGGGCCCCAACCCCAGCTCCAGGGGCCCAACCCCTGAGCGCCCGAACCATAGCTGCAGAGGCCTAACCCCCGAGGGCAGCAACCCCAGCTCCAGGGGCCCAACCCCTGGGGGCCCCAACACCAGCTTCAGGGGCCCAACCCCTGGGACTCCCAACACCAGCTCCAGGAGCCCAACCCCTGCGGGCCCCAACACAAGTTCCAGGGGCCGAACCCCGGAGCGCCCTAACCATAGCTCCAGGGGTCCAACCCCTGGGAGCCCCAACACCGGCTCCAGGGGCCCAACCCCTGAGCGCCCAAACCATAGCTCCAGGGGCCTAACCACCGGGGGCCCCAACCACAGCTCCAGGGGCCCAACCCCTGGGGGACCCAGCAACTGCTACAGGAGCCCAACCCCTGGGGGCCCCAAAAGCAGCTCCAGGGGCCCAATCCCTGAGCGCCAGTACCATCGCTCTAGGCCCCTAATCCCTGAGGGCCCCAACACCAGCTCCAGGGGCCCAACCCCTGAGCGAACGAACCATAGCTCCATGGGCCTAACCCCCGGGGGCCCCAACCCCAGCTCCAGGGGCCCAACCCCTGGGGACCCCAACACCAGCTCCAAGAGCCCAACCCCTGGGAGCCCCAACACCAGCTCCAGGGGCCCAACCCCAGAGAGCCCGAACCATAGTTCCAGGGGCCCAACCCCTGGGGGCCCCAACACCAGCTCCAGGGGCCAAACCCCTGAGCGCCCGAACCATAGCTCCAGGGGCCTAACCCCTGGGGGCCCCAACCCCAGCTCCAGGGGCGTAACACCCGGGGCCCCAACCCCAGCTCCAGGGGCCCAACCCCTGGGGCCCTCGACCCCAGCTCCAGGGGCCCAACCCCTGAGCGCCCGAACCATAGGTCCAGGGGCCTAACCCCTGGGGCCCCTCACCAGCTCCAGGGGCCCAACCCCAGCTCCAGGGGCGTAACCCCCGGGGCCCCAACCCCAGCTCCAGGGGCCCAACCCATGGGGCCCTCGACCCCAGCTCCAGGGGCCCAACCCCTGAGCGCCCGAACCATAGGTCCAGGGGCCTAACCCCTGGGGCCCCTCACCAGCTCCAGGGGCCCAACCCCTTGGGGCCCCAAAACCAGCTCCAGGGGCCCAACCCATGAGCGCCCGAACCATAGCTCTAGGGGCCTAACTCCTGGGGGCCCAAACCCCACCTCCAGGGGCCCAACCCCTGGGGGCCCCAACACCAGCTCCAGGGGCCCAACCCCTGCGAGCCCCAACACAATCTCCAGGAACTCAAAACCTGGGGGCCCCAACACCAGCTCCAGGGGCCCAACCCCACAGCGCCCGAACCACAGCTCCAGGGGCCTAAACCCTGGGGGCCACAACCACAGCTCCAGGGGCCCAACCCCTGCGAGCCCCAACACAATCTCCTGGAACTCAAAACCTGGGGGCCCCAACACCAGCTCCAGGGGCCCCACCCCTGGGGCCCTCGACCCTAGCTCCAGGGAACCAACCCCTGAGCGCCCGAACCATAGCTCTAGGGGTCCAACCCCTGAGTGCCTGAACCATAGCTCCACGGGCCTAAAACCTGGGTCCCCAACACCAGCTCCAGGGGCCCAACCCCAGAGCGCCCGAAACATAGCTCCAGGGGCCCAATCCCTGGGGGCCCCAACCCCAGCGCCAGGGTCCCAACCACTGGAGGCCCCAAAACCAGCTCCAGGGCCCCAATCCCTGAGCCCCCGAACCATAGCTGCAGGGGCATAACCCCCGAGGGCCCCAACCCCAGCTCCAGGGGCCCAACCCCTGGGGGCCCCAACACCAGTTTCAGGGGTCCAACCCCTGAGTGCCCGAACCATAGCTCCAGGGGCCTAACCCCCGAGGGCCCCAACCACAGCTCCAGGGGCCCAACCCCTGGGGGCCCCAACACCAGCTCCAGGAGCCCAACCCCTGGGGGTCCCAACACAAGTTCCAGGGGCCCAACCCCGGAGCGACCGAACAATACCTCCAGGGGCCTAACCCCTGGAGGCCCCAACACGAGCTCCAGGAGCCCAACCCCTGGGAGCCCCAACACCAGCTCCAGGGGCCCAACCCCAGAGTGCCCAAACCATAGCTCAAGGGGCCTATTCCCTGGGGGCCCGCACGCCAGCTCCAAGGGCCCAACCCCTGAGCGCCCGAACCATAGCGCCAGGGGCTTAACCCCTGGGGCCCCAACACCTGCTCCAGGAGCCCAACCCCTGGGGGTCCCAAAACCAGCTCCAGGGGCCCAATCCCTGAGCGCCAGAACCATAGCTCCAGGGGCCTAATCCCTGAGGGCCCCAACACCAGCTCCAGGGGCCCAACCCCTGGGAGCCCCAACACCAGCTCCAGGGGCCCAACCGCAGAGTGCCCAAACCATAGCTCTAGGGGCCTATTCCCTGGGGGCCCGCACGCCAGCTCCAAGGGCCCAACCCCTGAGAGACCCGAACCATAGCGCAAGGGGCTTAACCCCTGGGGCCCCAACACCAGCTCCAGGGGCCCAACCCCTGGGACTCCCAACAACTGCTACAGGGGCCCAAACCCAGAGCTCCCGAACCATAGCTCCATGCGGCGAAATGCTCTGTGCACTACCCTATGTGGCCACACGGTGTCACTCTTGCTCCATGCAGGAAATGCTCTGGGCATTACCCTGCATGGCCACACAGTGTTACTGTTGCTCCATGCATGAAATGTCTGGGCATTACTGTGATGGAGTCGGGACTGTCTGTGTGGGGGATGGGAGAGCAAGGGGTGACATTAGGTCATGGGCCCCAACACCAGCTCCAGCGGCCCAACCCCTGAGCGCCCGAACCATAGCTCCAGGGGCCTAACCCCTGGGGGCCCCAACCCCAGCTCCAGGGGCGTAACCCCCGGGGCCCCAACCCCAGCTCCAGGGGCCCAACCCCAGGGGCCCTCGACCCCAGCTCCAGGGGCCCAACCCCTGAGCGTCCGAACCATAGCTCCACGGGCCTAACCCCTGGGGCCCCTCACCAGCTCCAGGGGCCCAACCCCAGCTCCAGGGGCCCAACCCCTGGGGCCCCTCACCAGCTCCAGGGGCCCAACCCCTTGGGGCCCCAACACCAGCTCCAGGTCCAACCCATGAGCGCCCGAACCATAGCTCTAGGGGCCTAACTCCTGGGGGCCCAAACCCCACCTCCAGGGGCCCAACCCCTGGGGGCCCCAACACCAGATGCAGTGGCCCAACCCCTGAGCGCCCGAACCAAAGCTCCAGGGGCTTAACCCCCGGGGGCCCCAACCACAGCTCCAGGGGCCCAACCCCTGGGGCCCCCAACACCTGCTCCAGGAGCCCAACCCCTGGGGGCCCCAAAACCAGCTCCAGGGTCCCAATCCCTGAGCGCCAGAACCATAGCTCCAGGGGCCTAATCCCTGAGGGCCCCAACACCAGCTCCAGGGGCCCAACCCCTGAGCGAACGAACCATAGCTCCAGGGGCCTAACCCCCGGGGGCCCCAACCCCAGCTCCAGGGGCCCAACCCATGGATGCCCCAACACCAGCTCCAGGGGTCCAACCCCTGAGCGCCCGAACCATAGCTCCAGGGGTCTAACCCCTGGGGGCCCCAACCCCAGCTCCAGGGGCCCAACCCATGGATGCCCCAACACCAGCTCCAGGGGCCCAACCCCAGAGAGCCCGAACCATAGTTCCAGGGGCCCAACCCCTGGGGGCCCCAACACGAGCTCCAGGGGCCAAACCCCTGAGCGCACGAACCATAGCTCCAGGGACCTAACCCATGGGGCCCCTCACCAGCTCCAGGGGCCCAACCCCAGCTCCAGGGGCGTAGCCCCCGGGGCCACAACCCCAGCTCCAGGGGCCCAACCCCTGGGGCCCTCGACCCCAGCTCCAGGGGCCCAACACCTGAGCGCCCGAACCATAGCTCCAGGGGCCTAACCCCTGGGG